>NC_090268.1:394411411-394663911 GCF_040414725.1 Anabrus simplex | reverse complement strand
TCGTGGATCAACTAGTAGTTCGGACACAACACCGGAAGAACAGGCACCCTGGAGAAGCTTGTGGTGGAGGGTAAGATTAATGGCACGAGACCACAAGGAAGACATCCAACCAGATGTGAGGGCCAGGTGCAGCCTGTTGTGGGTAATTATTTCCACGAAGCTACCTTCATAGCGACAGACTTGCAGACTTGGAGGAAGATAACCAGAGCAGTAAAATCATCGACGCCGCCATGCAGTTTCAAGGGTAGAATACTGAGGAAGAGTATAGTGTGGATAATCACGGTTTAATATAATTCTCTGTGTGTGTGTATATGATTGAATACTAACTGGTCATTGTAGAATTAAATTACATCGATGAAACAGACAGTTTAGTATTTGTAATAATAATAATAATAATAATAATAATAATAATAATAATAATAATAATAATAATAATAATAATAATAATAATATGACATCAGATGCCGGATTTCAGACCATCTGAATTGATACCATTAAGGTATTCATTCTAAGGACTATTCCGATTATACTACTTTCTAGTAAGGATAGTGGAATTCGACTGGGCAGTTCCTATGAGGGTATTAATTTAATTTCATCGGATGACTCTGAGTTTGCCAATAGAGACCTGTAACATTTCAACAAAAATGAAACATAATCTCAATATTTTTGACCGCTCTTAAAAAAACCGCCTTCCTCGGCCAGCCTCGAATCTGCAAACTTGGAGTCAAAAGTCGGATACTCTACCATTCATCTACCGAGACAGCTCTTTATAAATATTATTGTAGGTATCTATCATATGGATGAAGATACTTTGGCTTGTCTTCAATTTTTTCCGGTGATTTATTATCGCTCCCCTTACAGACATTACGTAAATGTTCAGGTCTAAGTCCCACTTCAAAATCTGCCTAGTGGCCATTATTGTTAGAGGGTCAAGTCTTTAAGGTCTGACACCATGGTTAACCGGTTCGAGTCCCGATATTCGAACATTATTTCGCCATCCTAATGTTGGCTGGCAGGGTAGAAGACATCTAAATCTAGCCTTCAAAATCCCTTAAGGCCAATGACCTCCTTTCTTGGCAGGGATTTCGGTCGATTACTCGTTCGGTGAGCATTCGTAAGGAGCGTGAAAGCACTTTGTGGTTCACTTTTCTTCCCTGTTAGTATACCTTATTTTGCAGCTGTAATTTATTTATTTATTTATTTATTTATTTATTTATTTATTTATTTATTTATTTATTTATTTATTTATTTATTTATTTTTTTTGCTAGTTGGTTTACGTCGCACCGACACAGATAGGTCTTATGGCGACGATGGGACAGGGAAGGGCTAGGAGTGGGAAGGAAGCGGCCGTGGCCTTAATTAAGGTACAGCCCCAATATTTGCCTGGTGTAAAAATGGGAAACCACGGAAAACCTTTTTCAGGGCTGCCGACAGTGGGGTTCGAACCTACTATCTCCCGAATACTGGATACTGGCCGCACTTAAGCGACTGCAGCTATCGAGCTCGGTGTTTGTTTATTTATTTATTTATTTATTTATTTATTTATTTATTTATTTATTTATTTATTTATTTATTTATTTATTTATCTATTTACCCTCCATGGTCGATTTTTCCCTCGGACTCAGCGAGGGATCCCACCTCCACCACCTCAAGGGCAGTGTCCTGGAGCTTCAGACTCTTGGTCGAGGGATACAATTGGGGAGAATGACCAGTACCCCCGCCTACGCGGCCTCACCTGCTATGCTGAACAGGGATGTCGGGGGGATGGGAATATTGGCGGGGTCAGACAAGGAAGAAGGGAAGGAAACGGTCGTGGCCTTAAGTTAGGTATCATCCCAGCATTTGCCTGGAGGAGAGGTGGGAAACCACGGAAAACCACTTCCAGAATGGCTGAGGAGGGAATTGAACTCACTCCTACTCAGTTGACTTCCCGAGGCTGAGTAGATCCCATTCCAGCCCTCATACCATTTTTCAAATTTTGTGGTAGAGCCGGGAATCGAACGCGGACGTCCAGGGGTGGCAGCTAATCACATTAACCACTACACCACAGAGGCGGACATTTATTTATTTATTTATTTATTTATTTATTTATTTATTTATTTATTTATTTATTTAACGTATGGTCTGTTTTAGGTAGAATCTACACTTCTATATTCGTATATCTAAATTCTGGATGTAAGTCTGTAATTTCTGGGGACGTGAGAACAAGGACACTAGCACTGCCGTTATACTTTCTTGTCTTACAACCGTGCTGGATCGTCTGTTGTGTTTCGCCGCAGTCACACTCAGGCGTTGAAATCCTGTTCCACTTGTAGTGGAAGGTTGCACAGTTCCCATTGTTGATTCGAATCTTGTTCAGTGTAGACCATAGTTTACGAGGGAGGTTGAAACCCGGTGGTGGCGTCTTGTTCACAGGAGGCATTCTTGGCTGGTATTTGTCGTTGATTCTCTTCTGCCATTCAACGGAAATTTGGTAGTTGCTCTTCCTCAAGTTCATGGCATCTCTTGTTGATTATTTTCTTGAACGCAGACAATTATTATTTGCATCACCGACATCATCATGTATCGGCACTTCTGGATTGTATATTTTGTTGAATTCTCTTAGAACATCTTTACGTCTGAGATCTAGAGGAGGAATATGACTTGACACTGGTAACCACCGTATGGGAGTAGATTTGATTGTGGCAATGTTCGGACGCATTATGGTGTTTAGTTGAGTAAATATGATATTTGTGTACTGTACTTATAACTAGTGATACATACATGTCTAACCTATTAATATTCTCTGTTATGTACACGTGTTCTTATGTCTAAGCTCTTACAAAATAGTTCTTGTAGGGTCCTCCAATCTTCTCTGTCTCTTTCTCTTCGTGTCCAGTGCGATCCAGTGGACGAGTCCGCCCAACGGTCCTCTGCCTTCCTACGTTTCTCCTGCCGATTCTGGGGTCCTACAGCGTTACTCCTCACGTCCATCTCTTGTGCTGCATCATTGTTATGTGGCCTCCCCATTTCCACCTCAGTCTTTCCAGTGTGTTGAATGAATTTTCTGAACCACAGTGCAAAATTTGATTATTGATTTTCTTCGATTATAGCACGTATTCACACGATATCTGTCACAATAATGATCGTATCATTCACATACCTATCCGGGTCTAGGATCATGATGGGGTTTTGTCCTGTAAAGCTTGAAATGGAAACGAAATACATCCAGTATGTCGCAATTCATAATTCGCCCTCATCCATTTCCACATCCTCATAGTATACGTTTCGTAGAAGTCCATTCATATGCTTTCTCTTTGCTGATGTAGCTTCGTAAGAAGTTAATTCAGCTAGTCATACATGGCATAAATATCTGGAAACAAAGCTGCTCGATCAGGAAAGGAAAGGACATGTAAACTAGGAATGAATGGAAGTCAGAAACTGTTCTTTTGGCGGTACTAACATTACCCACACGAGTGAGGATGGTGTATACATTAAAAGCCCCGATGCTAATTTTACTATGTAGTTTTTAGGTTACTGATGTCTAGGAACCCGCGAATGAGCTGTAGCCCATAGTGGCTGCGGGCAGGGATCTGATGCTGAAGAGTCGTTCTCTGCTTTAAGTACTGAAATGCTCCTGCCTGTTGTGTTCTGTGTGAAAACATCTCCTATAGGTGGGCCGGCGTAAGGTTGCACATGACAGCTACGCAAAATGTTGGTCACACTGCAGTGGCGCACGAAGCGATGTTGCCGCCATAGCAACAGCTGATTGCACGACATGTAAGACTTTAGAAACATGAGAGAAATGTTTTTAATGCCATCGCGACGATACACGATACAAATGAAATCGGCCGACAACAATCGCACTTTCAAAACACCGATTAAGTTTACAATGAAATATATCACACAAAATGATACGAGATAAATCTACTACGAAGTTCTTATTATCCCAATGTTAGAGAATGCGTAAGAAATCGGCAGACAAGAAACTCACTTTAAATACACCAATAAATGTTACGATAATATACACCGGTGCTAACACAAAAGATTTCGAGTAAAATCTATTAAATTTACGAAGATTCAGAAAAGTTATTCTTCTTACCTTTTTTACATTGGTAGAGGTTCTATACCCTCCAGATCACTGCCATCACTACCGTCGCCTTCGTTGTTGTTGCTGTTGTTGTTGTTGTCGTCGTCGTCGTCGTCATCATCGTCGTCGTCGTCGTCGTCGTCATCGTCCAGGCAGATCATCAACTCCTGACAGTCACTGATGATGCCATCTATGGCCATCGCCGAGTTAATTAATGTTGCGACATGGCTAACTTTCTTCCTCCAAGAAGCCGCATCCACTAGAGCAATACCTTCTCGGAACAGTCTTTCCACTTCAGTAATTGTGAAGGATTTGTTATTTGTGCGAACGTAGCGTTTCACATCACTCCATACCAATTCAATAGGGTTGAAGTGACAGTGGTACGGCGGCAACCTAACAACCTCGTGTCCTTGTTCCTTCGCTACCTCATCAACTACGTACGTCGGTGAAACCGGTTTGTTTTGTTTCACCAGTGCATATAAGGCTAATTTAGTCATACCCATATGCGCTGGGATATTTGTTGCCTGCAGCCATTCCACTAACAATTCTTTACGGGCGCTCGAAGTAGGGGTCTTGTCTATTATTACCGAGTGGTAAGGTGCATTGTCCATAACAATTACGGAAGGGCCTTTGAGCTGTTGCAGGAGCTTCTTAAACCAATCTAAAAAGCGAACATGGTCCATATCTTCGTGATAATCACCGGTTTTTTTCGATCGGAACATTAGAAGACCACCTTCCACAAAACCACTGGATGAACCCGCGTGCGCTATTATTAATCTGGCGCCCTTCCCAGTCGGTTGATTACCGGAGCTTTTAGGACTGTCATCAGTCCAAGATTTATCAATGCACTCCCCAGCATTCACCCACGTCTCATCCAACCATATTACCTCGTGGAGATCCTTACCGACAAGTTTATTTAAAAAAATACTCCTAGCCATCACGATGTGCGACTTTTCAAGCAACAGTTTTCTTCCGTTCAGTTTTTTGTATCTGAAACCTAAGGCTCGCAATACCGATTTTAAGGAAGTTTTACCCCCGGAGAAAAGATTTTTCTGTTTAAGGGAGACTATTAATTTTGCCACCACAGGATATTCCTTCCTGCTGTAATAATCGTACACGTGTCTACGTATTGCATCAGCCTGGAAAGAATCAATTCCTGTAACAGGAGATGGCTTAAATCGTTTCTTTCCTGGCGTGCTAAGAAACAAGTCCCCACTCTCAGCCCTGTTTCCGCCACTGCTAGGTTCCCCAGTCCATTTTTCCTTCAGTTCGTGGAGGAGAACACCTTTCTGAACCACAGTGCGCTTTGAAAGCCCTAATGTTTGACTTGTACGTTCCACGACTTGATCTGCAGGAACAGAGGGACGACCATGCAAACGTACGAATTCCCTCTCCCTCTCGTAAAACTCGCGAGTTCTCCGCACTAATTCACATGCCTGACTATTAAGGGGCACTCCTCGGCGCAAAGGATTATCACTTCGCGATTCATCATATTGTCGTTTCCGTGACATCGCACTGCACTAGTTACAAAAAAAAATCACAGTTATCTCACAAAAAACACCACTTTCATCAACGCGCGAACCACACCTGACCACGTGCTAGCAACGACAGACAAGCGGCAACACTTCAATACGGAAGTCAAGGTAGTTATAGATGGCACCACTATACTAGCCATATTGCCAACAACAACCAAATGAAAATAGTTCATCTTTATTTTGCAGCTCGCTTAAACATTACAATTTTTTTTAAATGCTCATGTTTTTGTAAGTATATAAAAGGTTATACGCACTCTACGGAATTAAATACGAGCTAATTTGTATAAAATCGATTAACTGTATCTGACATAAAAAGTAATGGATTGGTCGTTCTGATTGACGGGTGACGTTCTTCAATTATTTTTTTGTAGTAATGCCAACATGAACTATAACTGTCAAGTGCAACCTTGTAGCGGCCCACCTATAGTAGTGGATGTGCACATCTGTGTAGGAGATATGGCAACGATAGTCAATGTTGTTGACTCCAAGGGGCAGTAATTCTATTGTGTGCTGGACTGGATGCAGATAACGAAATAACTCCTTGTGTGGCCTGTAAATGGTCTCCATGTCTTTACTTAGTGTTTTCCCAATCATCTCAGTAATGTTTCTGTTTGTTTGTCTGCTAAGTCATCATGGAAAAGTGGTTTAACGGAATTTATTTAAACTTGGTATTGAAGTTCAGCTGTGTACTATGTTGCATATTAGATGATTCAATGTCAACGAAACCAAAACAGAAAATATCAAATTCGTCCGTTAATATTTTCTGTATCAGCAAGAATCCTTCAACCATTTAGTAGTATCGGTGCGTGAGTACGATCTTAATCTGAACAAAAATTACTGTATATACTCGTATGTCTTTCGGAAAATGGGGCAGAACATCGGTGTCTGTCCCATCAATGGCAACGTAAGAGAAGTGACTAGAGTTAATCACTTCAAGTAGGTCTAATTGCGGGGTTATTCTCTAAAATTAATAGTTATTTTCGTACATGCAAGACAGTTTAGGACGAAAAGATTTCCACTGGTTGTAACTGCAACGGTGAGTAGGATACTGTGGTTAGCTCCATACCTAGCCATGTTTACTTAATCTGCTTACCTTCAAGGGTTGGCTTTTCCCTCGACTCAGCGAGGGATCCCACCTCTACCGCCTTAAGGGCGGTGTCCTGGAGCTTCAGACTCTGGGAAGGATGACCAGTACCTCGCCCAGGCGGCTTCACCTGCTATGCTGTACAGGGGCCTTGGTGGGGGATGGGAGGATTAGAAGGGATAGACAAGGAAGAGGGAAGGAAGCGGCCGCGGCCTTAATTTAGGTGCCATTCCAGCATTTGCCTGAAGGAGAAGTGGGAAACCACGGAAAACCACTTCCAGGATGGCTGAGGTGGGAATCGAACCCACCTCTACTAAATTGACCTTCCGAGGTTGAGTGGACACTGTTCCAGCCCTCGTTCCACTTTTCGAATTTCGTGGCAGAGCCGGAAATCGAACCCAGGCCTCCGGGGGTGGCAGCTAATCACATTAACCACTACACCACAGACCTAGCCACATTTACGTACATAAATTAATCTGGTACTTACTTCTGGCATGTATTGACTGAAGCACGGAGCCATCTACATAGTCAGTTGTGGGAGACTTCTTTCTAAATATTACTACTTTCTGATGGGCAATTGCACCCATGCTTTTCTGTGTAAACCAAGCCTGACGTAACAGCTTCTAGCCTCTACGTGTCTCTCTCTGTGGAGAAAAATATAGATAAATTGGAGGAATATGTTTGACTTGGCTATAAACGAACTGGTAATAGAAGAGAGAATGAAACAAAACAAAATAGGTGGAAACTCATCAAGATGCTGACTCTGCACTACACAGATAAATATTAATAAGAAAAGAATTACTTCTCAGTACTTCTCTACTTACGGGTTCCTTTACGCTGCACCGGCACTGATAGGTCTTATGGCGACGATGATATAGGGGAAGGCTAGGAGTGGAGAGGAAGTGGCTGTGGCCAAATTAGGGTACAGCATTTGCCTAGTGTTAAAAAATAGGAAACTACGAAAATCCACCCTCAGGGCTGCCGACAGTGGGGTTCGAACTCACTATCTCCCGAATATATGATACTGGCGCAACTTAAGCGACTACAGCTATCGACGTCTTTCTTCTCGGTACTAAAGAAAAACGCACAGTGTAAATCATAATTTTCACTTACATAAGAACTCCAGTCGAGCAATGAATAATGATATTTCAGGTTCCCTTACTCTGTATTTTTTGCATTTCTTGTGTGTTTATATGAGCTTTGCTTTTGTTGAAATATGGAAGACTTTCTTCAGGCTAGAAACGTTCATAAGTTTATATGTGGTCTTCACGGAAATTGCAAGCTCGCATGTGTATGTAAGGGGCTGCCTGGCCGAGGCGGTAAAGGCGTGCTCGGTTTGCCCGGAAGGACGTGAGTTAGAATCCCCGTCAGGAAGTCGTAAAATTTAAGAAACGAGATTTCCAATTCCGGAGGTGCATATGGCCCTGAGGTTCACTCAGCCTACACCAAAAATGAGTACCAGGTTAATTCCTGGGGGCAAAGGCGGCCGGGCCTAGAGCTAACCACTCTACCTCATCAAGTGCCGCGGTTAACAATGGTGGAAGCCTTTACCCACTCTCCAAGGACCTTCATGGCCTGTACAGAGGTGACTTTGTCTTTGTCTTTGTCATGTATCTGTGATGTATACACTGTACAAAGAATATGATATTCCATACCGAATTTTACCAGCCGTATTTTTCAGGACGTACGTGGCAAATCACATTTAACCAACCAGTTCGTTAGAAACTGCACGTATTTTTTATGAACCGGATAAACTTATCCAGTACTTCCTCTGAGCTATAAGTATAATGTTTATGATCAGAGGACAGCAAATTGTATCAATTTAGGAAATGATTATTGAAAAAGGAGTGACCAGCGAAGGTTCCGCTCAATATTACTTGCCGTACTGGTATCAAAATAATTCAAATAAATATAGCATATTGTAGTGAATATAAAGTAAGCTATAAAATTATTCTATGAAATTCATTAGCATGTTAGGAGTAGACCGTATTAGGATAAGAAGAACGAGAGTAAGATGCAATAAAAGAATTAATAAATGGAGTTTAGTGTCTGGAAAGTGGTGGTGGTGATTATTGTTTAAAGAAGAAATACAACTAGGCAACCATTCTGTAATAATACAAATCAGAGAGAAAATGGAAGGGGTTCAACATTTCGAAAAATAATGGTATCGGCCATAGAAAGGCAAGGGACACCTAGGGCGTGTAAATGAAAGGCGTGGTGCAGATCTTTCGTGTTGACACATTTAGGAAACCTACACGTCTTTGAGAATGGAGCCCTACATGAGATGAATTCTAATACTGAATACAGAATAAGTGCCCAGCCCCCGATCAAGACGAATTAACTGATAAAAATTAAAATCCCCTACCGTCAGGGAATCGAACCCGGTATCCATCACCAAAGGCCAGCGCGCTAACAATATAGCCATGGAACAGGACTAAATCCATGCCCTGGTCCTGAGGTTGTACACCCAATGGATACAAGCTTCATCTGCATGTACCTATTTAACCACATACCAACTCTCGTACCAATCTCAAATTTATAGTAGTTCAGGGAATCAAAACCAGGCCCTCACGGATGGCTGCTAAATCGCTAACTGTTCCACTATGGAGGTGGACAGCAACAAAATTCACATTTACAGTCTGAGTACAGTCTTCTGGAATGTTGAGACGAAACATATAAGTCATAAAAACTAAAATTTTTAAAAAAATATGTAAGATCTGAAGTCATCTCTCTTCAGTTTCGAATCAGTTAATTTATAACTGCTGTTAGGCTCTTCATTCTGACGAAACTAATTTTGAGTAGTAAATTTGTAAAACGCCTGATGAAGGAAAACATGTTGTAGCAGTATTTTACTTGAAACGAAAAACGTATGTTAACAGTATTTTACGAAACTTAGAGTTAAAAAATTAAAAAAGGTTATTGAATTCCTGTCAGTTTACTTAACTTGTTATATATCTTTAACAATTTACTGCGTGAATTATTTTTCGTTTCCGTTTGGTAAAGAAAATTTCAAGCTTTAATGTTCAACTTACGTTCAGTGTTTTAGAACTAGCAGCAATTTTGAACTGGGGTTAATAGCTTGTATAAATATTAACTTTAACATTGTAAAACTCTAAATGTTTGAAAAAATCATTGGTATGTGTTGCAAGGCGCAATCATCAATGCATACATTCAGAACTTAACAAAATAGGTCCATAAGATAAAATATCGCATCCAAAATAATAACTTAGATTAGTGATACTTCCAGATAAAATGCAACCTCCAAAAAAGTTATGAAATTTATTAAAGATTGAACCACTCACCAATTATGCCAACGGCCGTAGCTGTGTTGAAACACCGGATCCCGTGGGATCTCCGAAGTTAAGCAACATTGGGCGTGGTCAGGAGTTGGATGGGTTGCCACGCGCTGTTGGGGGGGGGGGGGTGGTAAGGGAATGGAGGAGCGGAAAGGAACTGGATACCCTACCGCACGTAAACTCCGACTCAGGAACACCTCTGCGGAGGTTCGGACCTGCCATCGGACAGAATAACCCTTACCTACTCACCAATAATTGATTAAAAAAAAACACAGTGGGATTAAAATATAATTATAAGTATAAACTTTAACATTGTTAAACTCTAAATGCTTCGAAAAATCATGGGCACGTATTGCAAAGCGGAAGTATACTTGCACGACCGTAGGTCGGTAATGTCTTTGAGATTGAGCCAGAGATACTCCTGAAGTCTGTGATAATGTGATGGGGAGGGCCCAAGTAAAATAAACGGTGGTTGGTACGCGTGGATGTTGACGGGGCGGAAGGAGTACCTTTGGTTGTAGGACTGTTTTGTCATATGTTATATAAAAACAAACGAGGCATCACTGGTATATGTGTTTAATTGACTGTACAGTTGAAGGTGTGCCGTAAAACTACCTCTGTCCACAATCTGTATGCGTTTATACAGGTGAAAAGTTACATGTTGCCTCACGCAAACAGTATGCTTTAAATGGTTAAGTTTTACATTTTTACTAGTCGCCGTGCCCTTTACGGATGGGGTGTTTTTGTACACGTACAGAAAACGTGTGTTCGTCACTCATCAGTAGTAATGCCTTTCAGTAGGGGCGAATTGCAATAGAAGAATTTATTATTTTTACAACTTGCTTTACGCCGCACCGACACATATACTATAGGTCTTATGGTGACGATGAGATAGGGAATGGCTAGGAGTGGGGGAGCAAGTGGTCGTGGCCTTAATTAAGATACAGCCCCAGAATGTGCCAGGTGTGAAAATGGGAAAACACAGAGAACCATCCTCACGGCTGCCGACAGAGGGGTCCGAACCCACTATCTCCCGTATGTAAACTCACAGCTGCGTACCACTAACCACTGGGCGAGCTTGCTCGGTGCAACAGAAGAGACGGAGCGTACCTCAGTTAGCAATGGCTGTATAATAATATTCTTAATTAGTTCTTGGGATTTAGGACACTTGGCCTGCAAATTTGAATCTCTCATTAGACATATCTAGATCGAAAGTAAGTTCAGTTAGTTCAGTTCGCTTTAACTGTTTGCTACGGCGTAGGAGGAAAAGGTTAATAAGTCGACGGTAAAAAGCATAGCTTCTAAAACATCAAATGATTTTAGGCAAAGTATATTGTTGAAGAGAGCCTCCGTGGCTCAGACGGCAGCACGTCGGCCTCTAACTGCTGGATACCGTGGTTCAAATCCCGGTCACTCCATGTGAGGTTTGTGCTGGATAATGCGGAGCTGGGACAGGTTTTCTCCGGGTACTCCAGTTTTCCCCGTCATCTTTCATTCCAGAAACACTCTCCATTATCATTTTATAGCATCTATCACTCATTAATAAATCACTTTGGGAGTGGCGACCCCATCGTTCTAACAGCACATAATTATATGATTCATTCATTACATCCCTGACCCGGTCAATGACTGGAAAACAAGTTGTAAGTTTTCATTTTCATATGTTGTTGAAGGGAGGAACCGGGAAAAGTAAGTGGAAACAGCGCTAGATCAACAAGATACGCAGTGATTTATCACGTACGTACCTGTACTTCTGACCACCTGGATATGATATGAGGTTGCAAGAGGAAAGTACCATAGAGTTCAAATAAAAAGACAATGAAGAATAGTGATTCGAACTGAAAGCAATTTCATGTTACTCACATCGACTGAGTGTGCGACTACCATCCAACTCCGAGTTTCAAAGAATGGTTCAATTACATTTTAAACCAGATATGCCTGAGGGTATTGCTGGTTGAGTTAATCAGTTCCCATTTACCTCACTTCCTTCTTTGTATACAGGGCGGGCCTTATGTCGCTTGATAAAATGACATTTCATTATAAACAATTATTACAGAGTTATAGTTGTATGCAACATGATAACATGAAGTGAGCACGGTGGTCCATCCTCATTTTGATACATCATATACACTCAACGGAATAAAATCAACTAACCTTGTAATATATCATCATATAGATGACTGATATAAAATGAAATACTATACTCGGCTCACGCTTGGGCGTCTGTGTAATAGAACTTATAATTTGAATAATAAACTAAATGAAATAAACTGAGCAAAGTGATTAATGTCCGTGGTATGGTTGCCAGAGTTCACCTAAAGTGATCCTTCAAATTTTAATAGAGCATGATAATTCTCTCTCACAGGGCGTGTACATAAAGCTGCGTAATGGTACACCTGCTTCAGCTCTTACCTAACCTTCTGAAAACGACTAAATAGGTAGAAATTGCACCTAGGTTCATCAATAACACTGATTCTAAAACAACTGACTGTATTCTGAAAAATATTCGTACATGAGCACCTCAATAATAATGTTACTGGCTTTACGTCCCACTAATAACTTTCACGGTTTTCGGAGACGTCGAGGTGCCGGAATTTAGTAGCGCAGGAGTTCTTTTACGTGCCAGTAAATCTACCGACACGAGGCTGACGTATTTGAGCACCTTCAAATACCACCGGACTGAGTCAGGATCGAACCTGCAAGTTGGGGTCAGAAGGCCAGCGCCTCAACCGTCTGAGCCACTCAGCCTGGCCATGAGCACCTCATCTATGCACCAGGATATACATACACACACACAAAATACTGCTGGAAGACTACATATTTTAAAAATTAGCCAACATTTAAAGAAAGCGGTGAGGAACAAAAGCGACGAACAAGCTATCATTTATAGTTAACCTTATAAGCAAACATTACATATGATTTATATATTGCCTTTCACTGTTTCTGGGACTTAACACAACTTCCAGAGTCTCACTACCGCTGCATGGCATATCACATTCTGTATTCACAGACTCTAACACTTGGTTTAATGGTATTTTCATTTGAGCAACACATGCTTGTTGTTCCAGCCCACGGATTATGAAAAGGCTGAAATACAGTATCCTATAGCTTTGACCAAGATATAAGACACTTGGTGGTTAAAACACCAAACCGCCACAAGTGATAAATACCAACAGCTTGGGAACTCCACAGCTTGTAGGCTAGTACCATATTTCACGTTCCACAAATACTTCAAGTCAGCCACGTTCCACGCAAAATTTATGTCAAAATCCCCCGCTATTTTCTCAGATGTCTATATAGACCTCAGCTTCTCCCTACTCTCTCATCGTACGTCTAGATGTCTAGATTGGTCCTGATCGTTATCCAGTTACGAGTGGAAGATCCCCTTGCCATTCCAACACCACGCCTCGAACCTCTAACTGGTCCCAAGGCAATAACATTTTTTTTCTTTGCTATTTGCTTTACGTCGCACCGACACAGATATGTCTTATGGCGACGATAGGATAGGAAAGGCCTAGGAAGTGGAAGGAAGCGGCCGTGGCCTTAATTAGCTTCTGACAGTGCAGCTATCAAGCTCTGTCCAAGGCAATAACAAAGCCACGCCATCGAACTCTGGGCTGTTCATGTGACTCACGGAAACTTTTCGAATTGTAAATAGCACTGTTTTCCAATCCGCTGGTACAAAAAATATTACTCATATCACATGTGGAGACATTTCCTGAAGATGGTTTTCCGTAATTTCCCACTTTCACACCAGACAAATGCTGTCGTTATACCTTAATTAAGGCCACGGCCGCTTCCTTCCCACTCGTAGGCGTTTCCTACCCCATCATCGCCATAAGAACTATCTGTGTCGGTGCGACGTAAAGCAAAATTAAAAACAACAATTTTGTTCACCATCATTCATTTCATATTCATCAGCTGCTCAAGTGAGGTTGGCGCTAGGAAGGGCACCCGATCATTAAATCATGCCATGTACATTTAATTCACATCTTCCGTATCAAGCAACAGTACTAGGGGGTAAACATACATAAAATCCTCTTCTTAACGTCCATGTGAAGAAATGTAATGTGGACCGAAAGAAAGAGATTAAAAGACGACGATTGATTTTAAAAGTGCAGTAAATTATGCACTAGTATAGTAATTAGGGGACCCATTTTGGAATTAAAATTATATTTTCAAAATTATCCTTGTTCAGATGCTGCAAAAACACATCATCTACGCGATGTTGCAACAGTTATGTAGCCAAAGGAAGAGTAGTGTTTTCTTTGCTTGTGTTTTAACGTCGTACTAACACATCGAAGGTTTTTGGGAAAGGCTAGGATTGGGGAGGGAGCATCCGCGGCGATAATTGAAGTACAGCACCAGCATTTCTCTGGTGTGAAAATGGGAAACCACGGAAAATAACCTTCAAGGCTGCGGACGATGGGATTCGAACCCACTACTTCCCGAATGAAAGCTCAAAACTAGGTGACCCTAACTGCACGGCCAACTTACTCGGTAGTAACAGTAGACTCTTTATAGTTTTGTAGGCTAGAGGTGAGCCAGAAACCACACCTAATGTAACGGAAAAAACCATAAAAGTGATTTTAATATATTCTAATTCTTCTAACGACCTGACTATCATAAATATCGGAGTTTAAGGAGCTCAGTCTGTGAGTGAATTATATGTTACGTATTTTACTACCAAGCATCTCAGAGAGAGGATAATAGAATTGAGGTTCTCATTTCGGTCAACCACCAAATTGCTATTGAGGTTAACGGAAACCAAACCTACTCAGTTCACTGAATGACCTCGGTGTGGTAACGACATAGCTAAAAGGGGATTCCAATGTTTGCGTTAAACCGATACAATGTTTCGCATCTCTCTATAGTCGGCTCTCAGGTTTTACTGAAGAATATGAAAATCTGGGTTACAATAACCACGGAATATTATTTTATCCAAATTAAATGATACGTGCACTGTGTATATTTCAACAACGGTGCATTCGATTCGTTTTACGACCTACAATAATGCCTTCGAAACATGCTCCCATAACAGAACTGTTTTAATGTAGAATGTATTTCTTAACAAACAAAGTATGGGTCCCCATACAGCAAAAAACGTACAATTAATCAATTTCTTCCACGAACCTACTACGATGGCGTAGCAGGGGGAGAGGTGAAACTCCCACGTGGCGCATCCCAGGTGGCGGATAGGGGGATCCTAACCGGCTTGCCGGCGGACTTGAGGGAAATAAAATACCTCTCGCGGACCAAACACACTACCCCCTGCGGGTGGGGGACGCACATGTAGAATACACCCGCGGTATCCCCTGCCTGTCGTAAGAGGCGACTAAAAGGGGCGACCAAGGGCTGACTGAATTAGAACCATGAAACTAATTTTGAATCGTACCATCACGCGGAGAACACCATAGGTTGCCTGTACTTGCGAGTAGTACCACTAAATTCGGTACAAAATAGGTTTGTGATTAGTAGCAGTAAAAGCCTGGCCTGGTGGATTCCAGTACCCGTGCGTCGTACCCATGTGTGCAACACCGCGGGTCTGGGCGTAGCCTGTGAGTTATACCACCATATGAGCAGCACCGTGGGTCTGCGTTGCCTGTGATTAGTACCCACTGTGTGAGGAACACCACGGGAATACCGGCGCCCGTGTTTAGTACACCTAGGTGGGGAACCTTCTCGGTTTGCGTTGACTCTGAGTTGGGCCATTGTGTGAGACACACCATAGGTCTGCGTTACTTGTACGTATTGCAATACTTGTGAGTAGTACCATCTTTTGTGGAACACCGTGAGTCTTCGCTACTTCTGACTAATACCCCAACATGACACATACCATGGTTCTATTTTACTCGCGACATGTACCATTCTGTGGGGGCCTTAGACGTGGATTTTGCACCCCATTTAGACACCAAGCATCATTGTGCTTTATAAGTGGTTCCTTGGTCGGTAATAATGTTATTTTCGATCTGAATTGAGTCCGATCCACTGGTTTTTGTTTGTTTGTTTTGTGTTTTGTTGAGTTCCTGTCCATCGATCCATTCATTCTTCATGCCATATTTTATTTTTATTTTGGTCAGTGGATGCCTTTGCAATTTTTGTTCTTTCATTTCGTACCATTAGGGGCCGATGACCTCGATGTTAGGCCCCTTAAAACAACAAGCATCAGCATCAGCGGGTAATCAATTTCTTCATTAGTTCCGAAATTTGGAGGACTAAAGGGCTCAGTAAGGTTTGAAATTTTGAATCTTGGATAGGGCTATCAAAATAAAAGGAATCGAAAATTACTTGTGGCCTAAATGCAGTTCCGGAAACACAGCTCGCTTGTTTCTTTACTCGCTTTCTTGTTTATTCAAATCCTATCAAAATTAACTTATTTAAATAATAATTGCTGTAATGTGTTCCTCGGTTCAGTACCCTCAGGTGCTTTTTGATGTCTTGAAATATGTCCACACCGTATGCAGTTATAAAGACTTAAATGAAACTCTGCATTGACTCACGTTAGCGCTCTTAGCGGTGCTTAAGTGAAACAATGCATTGACTCACACTAGCGCTCGTAGTGGTAGAAAAAGGCAAAGTGGTAATCTAAATGACCAGATAACGATGATTAAGGTAAGGATTGTAATTTTTAGGAATATATTCTCATACTTCATCATGTTTTATTTACCTAAAATCGTAGCTCATACTCCTAGGATGTTTCCAACACTGATTTGCTTGCCTGAAGGGTTAGAACTGCAGATTTTTAACCTCCTACCCATCTTTCCAATCAAAAAGTTCAAGATAGATAAACTGAGAAACAAACAAGAAATCGTAGAGAAGTATCAGAAAGAGCTTTAAGCCATGGAATCGTATGAGTGGAATGAAATGGCTGGAAAAATACAAGAAGCATCTGAACAAACATTATCCTTGACAAAAAAAGAAAAAAAACACCCCTGGTGGAATGATGAGTGTGAAGAAGCACTGCAGGAAAGATCGAAAGCATGGAACAGATGAAGCTCTACCCGTAAGGATTTGGAGGAATTTAAGGAGTAGATAAAGTGGACAGACAGAATCCTCGGAATGCTAAACGAAAATACGATAAGGAACAACTGAACTATATTGAGGAGAATTTTCAGAAGAATAACACCAGAGAATTATATCGAGTTTTCAAGAACGAAATTAAAGGTTTCACCCATAGAAATCTATGTTTCACGAATGACCAGGGAAAACTCATCATGAGCAACAAGAAAAACTGTGAACATTTGGCTCAGTACTTCCCAAAGCTTTTGAACTGTGATCCCGCTAAGGAAGGAATATGCTTTGAAACATCTAGAGAAATTGTCCAGAACTCTTGTCACTCTGATAGAAAGAAAATAAGAACTTTCATTAAGGGACTGAAAAACAACAAAGCACCTGGGGAAGACGTAATCACGTCAGAATTATTTAAATATGCTGGTGAAAACGTGGTGAAACAGTTGGAAAGACTCTTTCGGCATATTTGGGAAAGGGGCCGACGACCTTCGATGTCAGGCCCCTTTAAACAACAAGCATCATCATCATCATCATCATCATCATCATCATCATCATCATATTCGGGAAACATAACAGATTCCAAAAGAGTGGAAGAATACGCTCATTGACACTCTACACAAAAAAGGGAACAAAGGAACGTTAATAATTACAGATGAATCTCACTTCTCTCCATCGCATATAAGGTATTTTCAAAAGCACTCAAGCTTAGAGTGGAGCCTCATCTGGACAAGCAGCTAGATGAATACCAAGCAGGATTTCGATAAGAATCAATTTTCATCTTGAAATCACTGATAAATGTAAGGGCGATGAGACGAAAGAGGTTGGTCATGACCTTTATAGATTTCAAGAAAGCATACTATTCTGTTGACCGTACAACACGTATCAATATTATCAAGTAATTCGGATTAGAGTCCGCCTCTGTGGTGTAGTGGTTAGCGTGATTAGCTGCCACCCCCGGAGGCCCGGGTTCGATTCCCGGCTCTGCCACGAAATTTGAAAAAGTGGTACGAGGGCTGGAACGGGGTCCACTCAGCCTCGGGAGGTCAACTGAGTAGAGGTGGGTTCTATTCCCACCTCAGCCATCCTGGAAGTGGTTTTCCGTGGATTTCCACTTCTCGTCCAGGCGAATGCCGGGATGGCCGCTTCCTTCCCTCTTCTTTGCCTATCCCTTCCAATCTTCCCATCCCTCCACAAGGCCCCTGTTCAGCATAGCAGGTGAGGCCGCCTGGGCGAGGTACTGGTCATACTCCCCAGTTGTATCCCCGACCAAGAGTCTGAATCTCCAGGACACTGCCCTTGAGGCGGTAGAGGTGGGATCCCTCGCTAAGTCCGAGGGAAAAACCGAACCTGGAGGGTAAACAGATACAGATGATGATGATGATGATGATGATGATGATGATGATGAATTCGGATTAAATGATAAATCCGTAGCTGTGATACAAGAGACTCTCACGGACACATACTCTCGAGTAAAATTTATTGGGGAGCTCTCCGAAAAGTTTGAGATCAAAAGAAAGCTTAGACAGGGGGTGGCCCTCCCCAGTACTTTCCAACTGCGTGTTGGAGAAATTCGTCCGGGAAAGGAGGAAGGAATCGGCTAAGAGGAACTATCAAAACGGAGTGAGAATTGGTTGTAAAGCTACCGGTATTTGCCTGGCCTTTGCTGATGATGTTGTGCTCTTTCCAGACAATCTTCAAACGGTAGCAAAGCAGACTGAAGTACTCCAAGAAGTAGCTGCTAAGGCTGGTCTAAAGATCTCGTTCGAGAAAACTAAATACATGGAATCCGAGAATATTGATCCTACCCGTAAATTAGTGACACCATATGGAGATGTCCAGAGAACTACGAAATGCAAGTACCTCTAACCCCCAATGGTAATGCGAATGAAGCACTGAAGGAAAGAGCTAGGAAGATGGAACTGGCTTTTAAACTGAGTCAGGGTACTTACAAATCCAAATCCCTCACTTTAGAGGCAAAACTTAGACACTATAACACAGTAGTTACACCAGCATGTCTCTACGCAGCGGAGACACTTTCCTTAATTGAGAAAAAAAAACGAAAGTTCCACGGGAAGATCTTAGGACCAAAGAAAGTCGCTCGAGAATTTACGTTCCATCTGAGGTCCAACAAGGAAGTGTATAAGAATACTGAGAAGTAACCAACAAAATGAGGAGGAGGAGATTGACATTTTATGGGCATTTGAGGAGAATGATCCCAGACAGACTTGCATATAAACCAATTATTCTTCAAAAAAAAAAATGAAAAGAAAAACGCTGGTTGAACGATGTGCATAAAGATCTCAACGAAGGAGATATCACGCCCACAGAGATTCAAAATAGAAATATATTCAGACAGAAATTTGCGGAACTGCGGGATAATCCAGAGAAACGACCTGCTAAACCATGGAACATCTCGGTAGAAGAAGGGCAAAGGAGGAGCCAAAGGCTAAAGAACCTTTAGAGAGAATTTAAATACAAGGGTATTTATTACCTTTAGGAACAAACGTGGCAGGTAGTTGGTGTATTCGTAGCCAAAAGTTGGCTGTATCGAATGAAAGAATGAAATATTACTTTTTCAATGATCCCCAGTTGAGATTTCGAACATTTTTGCCCCTTATTTAAAATCATTCAAAATTCCTTCTTATTCTACTTCCAATTCTTTTCCAGTGTATTGGTGGGAGTGAACTGTAACAAATATGACGACTTGGTCATGTTTCACGGACAAGTACCCTTCCTGACACCAACCTTCCGTAGATGGCTCTATTTACTATCGCGTGTATAAAGATGTTATTTATAAAAAAGAACACGGGCACGCAATCACTAAGCCAGTGAAGCAAACGATAGTGGAGTAAAATCTCTGAGCTGGTCGGGAATCGAATCAGGACTCTATGAACTGAAGGCCGTGAACCTGACCATTCTGCCAGGCACCTGGGCCGAAATTGTTCCAACCGGTTATTTAGAGTTATTTTCTTGGTTGCTATATGTTTTATTGAACCTAGAATACATTTTAAATTACGGGATAGAAGTCTAGCAGTTAGAAGCGTATAATTTGCTTGGTATGAAGATGGAGAAGCCAGAGCTGGCGACGTTTGAGTTTAAACCCACTGTCTGCCGGAGGCAATATTATTTCTACACGATCCGTAGGATATTTCAGTTACCAGAACTGGTTGAATTTAGAATAGCAGAAGAGTTGTGCCTGTAGCGTATGTTAAGGATTAGGCGGTTGTTCGCACAAGAAGAAGAGTTGTACTATAATTTCCCATCCCCTTCCGGGCAAGGAGGCGAATGTTTTCTTTTTCTATCAAATCTGATCGAAGTTCAATTGTTTGGGGAGTGTAGTGGCAATTAATACGGACGTGACTCGCAAGCCTGGAGCCGAGCTGAAATTACTTCACCAAAGAAGAAGCGGAAAATAAACTTATCCTCCGGTCGTAGCGCATTGGTTGGCTATTTTCAGAGTTCATCTTTACATTTATATAAAGTGAAATGGAAACATTCCGGATTATTATTAGACCGGGAGCTCACTTTCACTCCATAGGTACAGAGGTGGGTTACACAAGCGTTTTTGATGAGAAATGTGAAACCTAAAAGAAATATTTTATTATTAATATTTGTACAATACTGTCCGACTCGTTGGCTGAATGTTCAGCGTACTGTCCTTTGGTTCAGAGGGTCCCGGGTTCAATTCGCGGCCGGGTCGGGGATTTTAATCGCTTCTGATTAATTCTTCTGGCTCGAGGACTGAATGTATATGTCCGTCCCAACATTCTCCTCATCATGTTCGGACAACATACCACATAACCAACCACCACAGAAACACGCAATAGTGATTACATCCGTCCATGTAGGGTTGGTGTCAGGAAGGACATTCGGCCGTAAAACAGGGCTAAATCCACATGTGGAATGCAGTTTGCACTCGCGGCCCCACAGGTGTGGGAAAAGCGGTAGGAGAAGAAGAAGAAGAAGATTATTTGTACAACACACTGGTCTAGCCGAAGCTAGAATACGCAAGCATGGTGAGAAATACATGCTTATCAGCTTGAACGGATGCATAAGAAAATCCTGAAGTATTTACATTATAACGAACTTCTTACTATCAACTTACGATTCCGTGTAATGAGTTTCTATTTTTTTTAAATAGTGTTAGATTTTCCTTCGAGGAAATCCAGTGATCATAAATCAATCGTTCTCTAAATAAAAATAGAATTGAAAGCGATTCATTTATTTATTTCTAACAAATTGTTTTCGAAAGATGCCTGTGTGCAATTTGGGAAACAGACTCATGGCCTATGGAACTACCAAGAATGAAATAGTCCGTTCCCTGTAGCATGATGATATGAGGCCTCTTTGATAAAAGAGCCTTCTATATGTCGCTCAGTCATGGCCACCCATTAACACTTCACATCATAGCCTGCACAGTTGCTAGGTAGCATCGTGTCACACATTTTATATCACTAAATTCGTGGCCCAAATTTTCAGATGACCTCCGGCCGTACAACATGTTTATGTCAATATATAAATGGAGGGTACCAAGAGGTCTTGCCGTTCGTATAGGGTCGCGCTGCAGGGAGCTTGCATTCGGGAGATGGTGGGTTCGAATCCCACCGTCAGCAGGCCTGAATATGGTTTTTCGTGGTTTGCTATGTTTACAACAGGCAAGGCTTTACCTTAATTATGGCCACGGTCACTACCTTCCTAAAGTGCAGTAAAGTTGTTTTTTAAACTAAATTCACAGACTGATAATACTAAATCCGTGTCCCTCCCGATTTTCCACATAGGTCTACCACAACATCTGTTTCCTTTATCCCTTTCATCTGGCGTCTCCGTAAATTTTCAGTAAAGTGAATAATAAGTTAAAAGTTGTCATTCCTTGTCGAGTATAATTATGTGTGTACTAATTGGGTCATACTCGGTCAAATTAGAACTGATGGGATTAGGATGGGAAAAGCCGTGGCCTTAATTAAAGTACAGCCTCAGAATTAGTCTATTTACCTGGTGTGAATGTGTGGAAATGGGCTGTCGAAGTTGAGGTTGGAAACCCGCTATCTCTCGATGCAAGTTTACAGCTACTCGGCTCTGTACCAAGCCGCCATCTCGCTTGGTCATCATTTTAGAAATTGCTGCGATAGATCTTTATTTGATTATAATATTTTACACAACTCAACAGTAATGAAGAGAACTTACACAACTTAACGCACTCAGCACAATATACGGAACAGGGTGGATCGACGTACGCAAATATTAATCTTTTTACGAACACAGTTAGTATAAAAAAAAAGAAACAAGCCTCCAATTTTGGTACTGTATCAATAACGCGTTCCATGATAAGTGAAAATAATGGTCTAATCCTCCATATTCTGATCACGCCAAACTTGTTGGACTCCCGTTATACTCAGGATTTTGTAAAATTCTGTGAAGTTCTTGTTACAGTACTCTTGACTCCAGCCTAAGAACATTACAGACGTACTGCACTCAGGGTAGAAAATAATTCGAATTTTGCAAACTTTCGTTTTGTATAAACGGTCAAGTACATAACATACAAAATGAATAGACAATAGTTCAACTTTCCATATCACTTCTGGATTTGATACAAGTCTCTGGTTTATTTACCGGCTAGTGCAAAGATTCTTGATTCAAAAACTGGAAGAAATCCAGAGAAAAAGCAACTCGTTTTCCTGGGTGATTTCCGACAAAAGAGAAGCGTTGCAAAAATGTTGCAAAGTTTTTGGCTGAGAAGACTTGGAAGAAAGGAGACGAGCTGCTGGACTAAGCGGTATGTTCCGAAATGTCAGTGTGGAGATGGTGTGGCATGACATTAGTAGACGAATCAGTTTGAGTGATGTCTTTAAAAGTAGGAAAGAAGATAATGAAGATAAAGTTGCAATTCAAGAGGACAAATTGGGATAAAAATTTGTTTCTAGGAATGGGAGTTAGGGATTGGAACAACTTACCAAGGGAGATGTTCAATAAATTTCCAATTTCTTTGAAATCATTTAAGAAAAACTAGGGAAACAGCAGATAGGGAATGTGCCACCTGGGCGACTGCCCTAAATGGAGCTCAGTAATGAATGAGCAGTGATAGATGTTAATCCGCGATCAGTCTGAATATGTCCATCTCAAATAAAATCTACGTCTTTTAATTTTAGTGCACATTATATTCAATTTATATAGGTTGGCCCATCTACGTACAAGACCAGAATATGCCTCGATTATCTGGAGCCGATACACTGTGAAGTACGTCGAACTAATTGAGAAAGTCCAAAGAAAATTTCTTAGATATGGTTATTGCAAGCGGTTTGATTATTATCCCTGCTACGAATCGTACGCTCTAATATTCAGAGAGACACCGAGCTCGATAGCTGCAGTCGCCTAAGTGCGGCCAGTATCCAGTATTCGGGTCATAGTACGGCAGCCATGAAGATGGTTTCCCGTGGTCTCCTATTTTCACGCCAGGCAGATGCTGGGGCTGTACCTTATTAAGGCCACGGCCGCTTCCTTCCCACTTCTAGCCCTTTCCTATCCCGTCGTCATCGTAAGACCTATCTGTGTCAGTACGACGTAAAACGACTTTAAAGAAAAGCTATATTCAGAGGTGTTGATCCCGGGAAACTCTTACACGGAAGAAAATATCAGCGTGTGTATTTCCTTGATAAAGAAATAAATTGATGGTAATAAAATCAGAGAAGCAATTAACATGCTGTATACATTCCTAATGTAACTTCCAGTAGATTCCGGAAATATTCTTCGTACCAAAACTAACAGAGACTTACACAATAACTCCCATTTGAACACAATTATAAACTCAGTATAATCAAGTGAGGTGTGAGAACTGGAAGGAAGGAGATTGCCGTTGATATAACACTGGAGGAAAAGTTGAAAAACGTACAATCATTCAGATATTTGGGAAATTTTTTAACATGGATGGAAGTTGTACAGAAAATATAAGAAGCAGAATATCTATGGGAAAAAAAGCTTTCGGAAAGGTGAGAGGGCTTTTGACATGTAACGAAAGGGGTTCATAAAAAGGTGTTTTGTGTGGCGTGTGATGTCATAAGGAGCTGAAATATGAACTTTATGAAGAAAGATACAAAGTATTTGGAAAGCTTTGAAATATGGTTGTGGAGAAGTATGAAAAGTGAGGTGGGCAGATAGTGTGAGAAATGATGAAGTACTAAAAAGAGCAGGAGAGTAGACACCTGATGAAACCGATAATGAAGAGGATCACATACTGCGTAGAAATTGTTTTCAACAAAGGGTGATAGAGGGAAAAATATATGAAGGAAGAGGAAAAGGAAGAAGAAGGTTTGGGATATTAACGGGCGTCAAATAAAGGAGAGGCTATGAACAGCTGATACAAGACGCTTAGGACAGAGAATCATATAGGATGCCCAGCTGATACCTGTCTCAACAGATTCACAGAAGGAGAAGAAGAAGAAGAAGAAGTAGAAGAAGAAGAAGACTCGAAATCAAGGGCACCATCCTGATATAGACATATTCAACTTGCCGCAAAACCAATTTGCTTCACCCCCTGAGAGTGTAACAGTCTTTGTAAGATAAATGACACCTTTATATAACTGAATGTATAATAATATTATTTCCCCTTCCTCTATCTCTTTCTTTCGTAACTAAGTTACGTTATTAGTTGAAACCATTGATTTACTGCATTACTTCCTGTTAATATTCAAATAGTAGTGAACAGTGCGATTGAGGAAACCTTTAATATAAACAAGAATGTTTTAATAAATAAATAAATAAATAAATAAATAAATAAATAAATAAATAAATAAATAAATAAATAAATAAATAAGAGAATGGATCATTCATAAAGAAAGGAAGCCAAGAATTGTATCTCAAGATGTAAAAGATCTCAGATACCATCCGGAATATGACAGCACGTTCTTCGGACATATCCACATAATAAACCCGGTAAAACTGACCAATCAGATAAAATACTTTTTGGAACCAGGAAAATACGGTGAGCTGGTATCAGAAGATGGGAAAGGACATAGAAAGAATGGGAATGCAAGGAATGGAAATCAGCAACTAGGATACTTAAAAGTCGAGGGTCAAGACCACCAAGAGTTTTCAAGAAAAATTTAGATCTCGTACCCAAGCGCCGTGGACATGAGAAAGGAGGAGGTTGCAGAGTGAAAGGGTGTAGGACCACCGCGAGCGGCAATGCACGCAGAAACACGTCGAGGTACAGAGTCAATAAGAGTGCGGATGGTGTCCTGAGGGATGGTTCTCCATTATCTATCAACCATTTGCCACAGTTGGTTGTCCGTACGAGGCTGGGGCAGAGTTTGCAATCGGCGTCCAATGAGATCCCACACGTGTTCGATTGGTGAGAGATCCGGAGAGTACGCTGGCCACGGAAGCATCTGTACACCTCGTAGAGCCTGTTGGGAGATGCGAGCAGTGTGTGGGCGGGCATTATCCTGCTGAAACAGAGCATTGGGCAGCCCCTGAAGGTACGGGAGTGCCACCGGCCGCAGCACATGCTACACGTAGCGGTGGGCATTTAACGTGCCTTGAATACGCACTAGAGGTGACGTGGAATCATACGCAATAGCGCCCCAAACCATGATGCCGCGTTGTCTAGCGGTAGGGCGCTCCACAGTTACTGCCGGATTTGACTTTTCTCCACGCCGACGCCACACTCGTCTGCGGTGACTATCACTGACAGAACAGAAGCGTGACTCATCGGAGAACACGACGTTCCGCCATTCCCTCATCCAAGTCGCTCTAGCCCGGCACCATGCCAGGCGTGCACGTCTATGCTGTGGAGTCAATGGTAGTCTTCTGAGCGGACGCCGGGAGTGCAGGCCTCCTTCAACCAATCGACGGGAAATTGTTCTGGTCGATATTGGAACAGCCAGGGTGTCTTGCACATGCTGAAGAATGGCGGTTGACGTGGCGTGCGGGGCTGCCACCGCTTGGCGGCGGATGCGCAGATCCTCGCGTGCAGACGTCACTCGGGCTGCGCCTGGACCCCTCGCACGTGCCACATGTCCCTGCGCCAACCATCTTCGCCACAGGCGCTGCACCGTGGACACATCCCTATGGGTATCGGCTGCGACTTGACGAAGCGACCAACCTGCCCTTCTCAGCCCGATCACCATATCCCTCGTAAAGTCGTCTGTCTGCTGGAAATTCCTCCGTTGACGGCGGCCTGGCATTCTTAGCTATACACGTGTCCTGTGGCACACGACAACACGTTCTACAATGATTGTCGGCTGAGAAATCACGGTACGAAGTGGGCCATTCGCCAACGCCGTGTCCCATTTATCGTTCGCTACGTGCGCAGCACAGCGGCGCATTTCACATCATGAGCATACCTCAGTGACGTCAGTCTACCCTGCAATTGGCATAAAGTTCTGACCACTCCTTCTTGGTGTTGCATTTGCTCTGTCTGTCAGTCAGTGTATAAGAAACAGATGAAGCTGAATTCGAATTGATATGGTCCATAGACCATAGTCAGTCAAAACGAGAGAAGAATAAATAGTTAATAAAATAAAATAAATGGTTTTGCATAACAACAGGTTTCATTGCCTGAGCTCCACCATCTACAGAAAGACAACAGTAAATAAATACGTTCATCTGAGCACGTATTTAGTCTGAGAGGTGATGCACCTGGTCAAAGAAGCCAAGCAATACTGGCTAGTAAGTTGACACTCTGACCACATTGACCAATGACATCACGATGGACAGATGTCCTTTTGGTAGGTTAAGACAATTAACGCAATGAACACACCAAACGATTTTTTCAGATCGGAAATATCGTATGGAAAAATAACTTTGCTCATTTGTAATTCAATGTGTGTGTAAATGCAACCTTACATATTTCGTGTCTTCTAAAAATACGACTGAATAGGAAACGCTCAAATATGCACCAACAGAGAACAACCACAACCCAGTGTTTCCGCGAATGTCACTGATTACATTTCAATTGAAACCGAAATTCCCAAGCAGAAGAACAGTTTTAAAAAATATCAGCAAATTCTTACTTCGGAACTCTCTTGAGGTGTAACGAAATATATAAACTTCAATTTTTACGCGCATGTGAATTCCATTTTAGCATAAAAATAGCGTCTCCCTTTTCAGACTCCTCTCCCTTTATTATATTGACTAGCTGCCACTCACGGTCTTGGCAGACGCCTTTCTCACCAACTTAATACCATCTCCAAGAAAGCTGTGATCTTTCAGCGTAGGGCAACATTGGCTGTAGCACTCCCCACATACTCGCAGGGGCGAAAGAAGGGAGACCTCCCTCTCTCCCAACAGAACTCATTCAACATTTTCACATTTCACTCTTTGTCACTTCCTCATTTATTTCATGAAACCACCCTCTACTTCAAAATTTGATTACCGAACTTACAGCATCTTGCTCATTTCCTTCGTAATCTATTCCGCTTCCATAGAAAACTTTCTTTCCTTCCTGCCAATTCTCTTCCCATCTCTTGTTAAAAAGAACCTCCGTCTTATTTTGTAACGAGTGATGAAACAGACTCTATTTATCAGTTAAGATTCACCAAGAATATTGTGATAATTGGTCTCGAGTAGAGATCAAATTACAGCATTGATTCAACACGCTATTCCATTTAAGAGTTAAATAATCCCTCTAGACCAATATACAGGGATAGCGAAGATTGGAGAAGAGCTGTGATTGGTATTGAAAGAAGAGGTCCCTTATCAGTGTTGCCACCCTCATTATTAATTAGGTTTTATGAAAAATGTGCTCCTAAATTAGGCTATAAAGGCGAACTCATGAAACAGTAAAAATTCTTAATAATAATAATAATAATAATAATAATAATAATAATAATAATAATAATAATAATAATAATAATAATAATAATGCCATGCTAAACACAGTGAGCTAATGAAGACGATGTGGATCAAGCGAAAAATGAACAAATGCCAGATTGTAAAGTGAGGCTTATCGTGGTCCCTAGTTGGCCGATTAGCGAAGTTGAATAATAATAATAATAATAATAATAATAATAATAATAATAATAATAATAATAATAATAATAATAATTGCAGAGTGGACGGGTGAAGGAGTACTTTGAAGAGGATTAAAGTTGAGAAACAGATGAAGCTGAATTCGAATTAATATGGTCCATAGTCAGCCAAAACTAAAGAAGAATAAATAATTAATATTAGTATTATTAATTAATATTAATTATAATTATTATTATCCGTATTCTGAAATGTAACATTAAGGCATTACAACACTGTAATCAATCCTGAAGCACTATATGCATCTGAAACAGTAATCATTGGACGCAGATCATTGATTAAGGGTTTAGAGAACCAAGAAAGGGGATAAGGAAAATTTTTGGACTAGTCTATACAGCAGGAATCTGGATGATAGGAAAATCTCTTTTCTTATACAACACACAGTGTAAAACTTCAGACCCAATCATGAAAAGATGTTAGAAATTTTGAGAATGAGTAATTATAAATTGACCAAAAGATTTCTGAACAATTTCCTGTCAATGAAAGTTTTAAAAAAATGACTGCTCGAAGTCGGAAAAGATCTTCAGGAAATAGGCATCACAGATGACATTGTATTAGAAAGATCTCAGTTCAGAAAATTCGTCGACAATCACCTCTTTGCAGACCATCTAAGCACTACTGCAAGCAACCTGGTCAGAATATCGCAAGAAAAGCCACAGCAAGAAGTTGAAGAGAGTTTGGAAAAAGAAAAAGGCAAATACATCAGCCAAAGAAGTTCAATCGCGCTCCGTATTCGGTCATAACAAATAATAATAATAATAATAATAATAATAATAATAATAATAATAATAATAATAATAATAATAATAATAATAATAATAATAATTGTTATTATGATTACTTACTGCTATGTATGTTCCCCCAGGCATTGGGGATAACTACGACACGCTCCTTTCGGAATTTTTCCAGGTCAAAATGCCCAACTCTACGACGACCCTCTATTTTCCCTACTAATAATATGACCGAAATATTCCGGTTTATGAAATGTGTTTTTAATTCCCTTTTTAGCAATTATCGCCCAGTTCTTGCACTTTTATACTTCAGTTTTTCAATTTTTGTGTCGACGAGATACGGAGCACTTGTCTGTAGACTCTCATTTCGAAAGCTTCAAGGTGTTTTAATGCGGAAGCCTTTTAAGTCCGTGCCTCCTCCTCCTCCTCCTCATCCTACTGCTACTACTACTAATACTAATACTAATACTACTTTTCATTATGCGCCTTATTATTTCTCTTTGCCGGGGTGAGTGGCTCAGACGGTTACGGCGGTGGCTTTCTGAGCTCAAGTTGGCAAGTTTTATTCTGTGCCGGTAGATTTACTGGCATGCAAAACTCCTCCTGGGCACAAAAATCCGGCATCTCGGGATCTCCGAAAACCATAATATTAGTTAGTGGGACGTGAAACCAATATTATTATTATTATTATTATTATTATTATTATTATTATTATTATTATTATTATTATTATTATTATTATTATTATTATTATTTGTGTTTTCTCAATGTTATGTCACGTAGTAGTATCTTCTGTTTTGCACATTGTTCTCCACTTTGTACGGTCTGCAGCGTCTTCCTGATTGAACATGATTTCCTTGATTCCATCACGTCATCGTGGTCGCTTGTCTGTTATGGTGAGTTATAGTGCTCTCTTCACTACGATGTCGTCATTAATCCGGTTACATGCCCATACCATCTCAGACGAACATCGTGCATTATTTTCTGGTATTGGTATGACGCCAAGAATCTTTCTAACTTCGACTTAAGTGACGTGCTCGAGTCTTATTATATTATTATATTGAATATCCAAAGCAGTTTGGAACCCTATTTTACATAGTATGCTAGGGTTGTAGTTAAAATACATTTTCAGTTTTACAATGAAAAATAATTCATGTATCTAATCCACGGAAAATGAAGTGGATGAAGTTAATAAAATATTTGTAACAGCACGGCTTCTTAAACAAATGATACAGGGGTTTTTATAAAGCCAATGGATCAACACAGCATCTTCATATCCACATGCTCACATCGTTGGTCACTGGTTAACATTCAGCTCCATATAAATCCACAGGTCCGATCACAATGTGATAGATTTCGGATTTCAGCCATACAGGAATTATTTAGTTCCTTTTCTAGGTTGAACCGTGCTGTTATTTTCTGTACATTACGTACAGTTTGTTGACGTTCCGAATACATTGCAGTATTCTTTGTAAAGGCGACTTACAGTAAATACCCCTACTCGATCCGAGGTAATCAGTCTTCCAGGCAAATGCCTGACAAAGCCGAGCCTTGGTGAACATAAGCTTTGGAACTGAATAGAGGTGAAAAACAACTAAATAATTCCACACATCGTGAAAGCTTCACTTCTAACATACAGGAATTCTCAGTTCGCATAATGAACCCAGTCGCCTGCCGCCGATTTCCCCAGACTCTACATGCGGTCGTGTTTGCACTTCTCTGAACACATCTCAATCTAACGTTACACATGAGCCTAAGTACTTGAATGCGGATACTTTGTTGAGTTATTGCGCATCAATGGAAACTGAGCCACCAATTTGGTTCACTACATTCCAGATATTTGAATATGTACTGTAATTTTCCTTATACATGTAAAAAAGTGAACTTTCCAGGTTTTTGCTTGCGGTTCTTTGTCTTGACGTATTTTAATCTTCAAAATATATCTTAGGTACCTTTAATTTAGCCCAGTTACTTTTAGTTTGTATATTTCCCATCAACACTTAAACCACTCTTACTTTTCGAAATCACAAATTCCTGGCACAATATCAAGACACCAGCCACCATTCACGTCACAATGCATCAACTGGCGCAGAATGAAAAGCGAGAAACATGTTTGGGGGGCACCGAATATTATTCACTTATACTCCATTCCATTTACCTTGTTTCTCTTGTTTCGAGATGGACAGTGATGAAGAACTTGATATAGACTGTAGTTGATCCGGGAATGGTGTTAGAGAAAGTGGAAGTAATACCACGTACTCAGATGACAAAAGTGATTCCAGGTTTTCTGATGATTGTTTATTGAATTTCGGTATGTGGTGGGAAGGATATTGATGCTAAAATTATAGCGAAGTCACTGAAAATGCTTAGTGGTTACAGTTCATGGAATTTTCACTGCTGAAATAATTTCACCGAATTTGTATGTATTTTGTACAGCAAGGAATTAACAGGATCTGGAACCGGGTGTTTGTGCCGTCCCTAACATCCCTGCAACTCATGCAACCACGCATAGCACTATCACTGCCACTACAATAACATACAGTTTCCCACACAGGGCGAATGATGCCCACCCTCGTCGGAAGGTCTGCCTAGACTAGAAATAGCCACACGAAATTTTTATTATTATTATTATTATTATTATTATTATTATTATTATTATTATTATTATTATTATTATTATTATTATTATTATTATTATTATTATTATTATTAATATTATTATTATAGTTCAGCACAGTTACATTATTGAAATTTATTTGTCGACTCTGAACTCTACTTTTGTAAAGTATGTAACTCAGAGTCCACCTCTGTGGTGTAGTGATTAGTGTGATTAGCTGCAACCCCTGGAGACCTGGGTTCGATTTCCGGCTTTGCCAAGAACTTTGAGGACTGGAACGGGTTCCTTTTAGCCTCGGGAGATCAACTAAGTAGAGTGGGGTTCAATTCCCACCTCAGCCATCCTCAAAGTCGTTTTCCGTGGTTTCCACTTCTTCTCCAGGCAAATGCCGGGATGGCACCTAACTTAAAGCCACGCCTGCTTCCTTCCATCTTCCTCGTATATCACTTCAATTCTTTCCATCGCCCCACAAGGTCCCTGTTCAGCATAGCAGGTGAGCCCACCTGCAAGAGGTAATTGTCATCCTTGCCCAGTTGTATTCCCGATTAAATGTCTCACGCTCCAGGATACTGCCCTTCAGGTGGTAGGTGGGATCCTTCACTGAGTCCGGGGAAAAACTGACGCTGCAGGATAAACAGAATAAACAGAATAAATAAATAAATAAATAAATAAATAAATACATAAATAAATAAATAAATAAATAATAAGCGATATACACCATGTGAGGGAAGTTTTATCGGACAAGTGGGGTTCGTATTTGCTTCAATAAGGTATAGCTATCAATGTCCTGTTATTGTCCAGGAGGACAAAAGGTAATGTTTACGTTTTTGCTGTACGTCTCACGCTGGGCGAGTGTTTGTAAACACATACATACTCACAGCTCACGTGTGACCGTCACACACACCGACTATTACACTCGTCATTATATTGCATCATCCCCGGTTGAATTTCATCCATTTTAACTACCGTAACACTGTCGTTTGTTCCTTTCAGACCTTGCCCATACATATGTGTAGTAATATCGAGTGAGTTAGCCGTGCGGTTAGGAGAGTGCAGCTGTGAGCTTGCCTTTGGGAGATAGTGGTTTCGAAACCCTCTGTCGGCAGCCCTGGAGATGGTTTTCCGTCGTTTCCAATTTTCAAACCAGGAAAATGTTAGGGATGTAACGTAAATAAGGCCACAGCCATTCCTTCCATCTCCTAACCCTTTCTTATCCCATCGTCGCCATAAGACCTACCTGTACCGGTGCGTCGCAAAGGAGATTGTAGAAAAACTAAAAATATGTTTACTTCAGATATATATTTCTTTCTGGCTAGATATTTCCCGTTAGACAGTTTAAACCTGTTTCACTGATTTGTGTACGACCGAGCTCGATAGCTGCAGTCGCTTAAGTGCGGCCAGTATCCAGTATTCAGGAGATAGTGGGTTCGAACCCCACTGTCGGCAGCCCTGAATATGGTTTTCCGTGGTTTCCGATTTTCACACCAGGCAAATGCTGGGCCTGTACCTTAATTAGGCCACGGCCGCTTCCATCCCACTCCCAGCCCTTTTCTGTCCCACTAGAAATCAATATTTATATATTTTTATGTTTTTGCAACTTGCAATTTGCTTTATGTCTCACCGACACAGATAGGTCTTATCGCGACGATGGGTGAGGAAAGGGCTAGGAATGGAAAGGAAGTGGCTGTGTCCTTAATTAAGGTACAGCCCCAACATTTGCCTGTTGTGACAATGTGAAACCACGGAAAATCATATTCAAGGCTCTCGACAATGGGGTTCGAACCCACTATCCCTCGAATGCAAGTTCACAGCTTCCTGACACTAACCTTTGTTTAGTATTTGTAATTCAGTTGTAAATTCTGTATAATTACAGTTCAAATATCCTGTTTTAAAGGGAAAGAAATTGAGGAAAATCAAGGCAAATCACATAAGCATTCAGGTCGTAATTTTTGTAAATAACCTGTTGAAAGAATGTTGATATCTCTCCCGTACATTGTCATTCTTTCCCAGCCTGAAGTATACAGAATTCATAGCATTGCTAAACATAAATGGAAACCTGTAACTTACCTTCGGTTTTGAATCGACCATGTGGCCTATATTTCTGTGGATTATGGTAACATCGATTTCAGGTTAACCGGGCCCTGCAAGTGTATAAAGATAGGAAGTTGAAGTAAATGATGTACAGCAGAAACTTGTTACTCTACGAGAATATGTTTTTGCCTATAAATAACGAGGAAAGTAGAACCGGGGTTGATGTATTGATCAGACCCCAAACGGTGACGATGAGATAAACGAGATTGCGGTGTTGGAACACGCTTCGACAAGTGGTCCTTTTGAGGATGCAGCTCCGGGAAATTGGTTGGCTGCATCCGATTTATCAAAGAGAGCATACACTCTGTGAACACCTGCTGTTCAGTAGGGCAAAATCTAATGGTAGAATATGAAGTGGTGTTTCATGAACACCGTACATTCCAAATATTCTTGTCTTGTCTTCTCATGTTGTTGCGTTCTTATTGATGTAATATTATTATTGTTATTATATTATTATTATTATTATTATTATTATTATTGTATGTCTTGAAATATCTGCGGCATAATTCGTCTTCTCTTCGTTGGTGACTTTATAATTGCGTCGTATCTTCAGCAATCAGCGTATTATTATTATTATAATTAATAATATAATAATGTAATAACAATTAATAATTAATAATAATAAATTAACGTTAACAAAATACAGGCACCAAACGCATCATACAAAAAGCATATATCACCATCTTCTTCTTTTTTTCGTCCTTGTTTCCTGTTGCCTTTTTCCGTACTGCCAACACCAACACTACAACTCGGCCATCCTGTTATTCATCCGCCCGGGATGAATTACCGTTACTGAAGCTGGTCCGCGGCTTCATTATCTCTGCACAGCTGGAAATGCGCGTTGGTCCCTCGTCTTACCCATCTTTGGTAACATTATCATTATCATTGCCCTTTACTTTGACGTCTTTGTACGTTCCAAGATACTTGGACCTTTAGCTTAAACCCTCTTCCTTACTGCCGCAAGTTCACCGACCCTGTGTTTCAATGGTTCACGTCTGTTGGAATTGAAACTCTTCTTATTCTCCTGTTGTGCGTTAGGAATGTTCTGTTTCGACAGGTCACAAATTGGCATCACACATCCGACTTCTTATCATAGAGAAATACAGTATATTGTACGCACGATTTGAGATTTCTTCACTGTCCATGTCTTACATTACCACATCTTGAAATATCTGCGGCGTACTGAACCCATAATTCTACGATGGGAAATTTTTTTTCCCCAATATTTATTTCGTATCAACAAGCTACTTTTATTTTTGAGGGCAGCCATGTTGCGCTCCTAAGAGCCCCGATGTCGCGTGGGAAACATCTCACTCGCGGCAAGCTCGTGAAATACCGTGACACCTCGGCGGACCTCGAGTGCCCGATAATTTTTTAAATTCATGGAATTCTATATAACGAGGGATTTTGGCAATACAGCAAATAAAGAAACAAATAAGTTAAATTATTCGTAAACCCTACGTGAAGACAGAGCCCCCAGGGAAAAACATAAATGCAGTTAAGCCTAAGTACATGTCAGCGTCAGTTCAGTGAACTAGCTACACGTGCCAAGGTCAATGGATGAAGAAAATGCGCGAAACGCACGGGCAGAAATAATTTATTTCCCCTGTTGTGAGTGTGGTAAAATTATAAGATTAACATCTAAAATAACTGCAAGCCTATCCGGAATTCTGGGACAAGTCTCATAAAAATCGGTCTATTGGACGCAAAATTGGCAGATTACGCAATCAAGCTTAATAGTGTGGATAGCGTCCCTCCTGAGATTATAAAAGGAACCCCCCACCGTATATTTTGCAGTGTCGATCTGGATCTTGAAGCCGCGGGAGCTCACGCCCGTCGTCAGTGGAAAATTGCGCCAGATTGATCTACAAATAACTAAATACATGTCCGTGGCTGAGGTCCACATACTCGGTTAGCCAGAGAAGGTGATTGAAAGTTCTGAACGTTTGCCGACGAACTATGAAAGTGTAGGCGTTTGTTAAAATATACACAGCAGATTTTATTATATCATCTCATGTACGTTTGAATGTGGTAAGAGAGTTGGGGAAGCTGTTCAGAGTAGTTCTGCTCCCTTTATCTGTTGAACACCTGTTTTATTGGAGTAACAGAGAGAGACAACTCTGGGAACGAGCCAGACAGTCGCAGTTGACTGCAGAACGAGGGAAGTTCGTGGTGTAAATTATAGAGAAAAGTGCGTGATTTGTGTGGTAATTTTTGTATCGTGTGAAAAAGGCAGGGTTTGTAAGAGTGAGATGTTGGAAATGATAATCTTCTTTGTGGAAATGTACGGCTAAAAGCACGAGGTCAGCTGGCGACGATGTAGCCAGAATACTTGGAATGACGCCATGTGCAGGTCTGTCTATATTTGTATTATGTTGTAGTTAGATTTCATTGTTCTGTCCCAACAAATTTTCCAAGATGATTGTCGGGTTGATATTGGTAATTATCAGGCGAAAGGCGTTGTAATTTTTGGTCAGCGTGTGAAAATTTTAGTGTGTAAATTTCACGTCGAGAATCTGTAAAATGCGACGTTTAAAATTTGGTGTTAATGTGCGATGAGATATGGTCCAAAGCGTGGATTTGTGGAAAGTTATAAGTGCAAATTAGTCGTGGCGAATATCTAAATTTCAAATATCAGTTGAATTCGGAAATGTTTGTTAATAATAATAATAATAATAATACTAATAATAATAATGTCTACCACGGGATAAAGAATTTTTTATGTTGAAAGTGCATTTAACCTGTATATTTTTACAACGATCGCAGGCATTCAAAGAAAATTTCAGTGAAATTCGATAGAGTTACATTTATTCATGGGAAGTAAAATTTTGGGACATCGTGTATATCAATGATACGAAAAATCGCGGTGTGTTCTTGGATTCTCGAGGTCCGAAAGTCGTAATAACAGTAAAGTCAGAGATGTGTTTTATAGTGGTTGTTGTTTTCACCGGAGGATTGAATGATGAAAAAGGGTCTTGGAAATATAAGAACAAGGGATTGAGAGCGAAGAATTTATATGTATGTGGAGATGAGAGGGATAGTAATATTGAAGATGAAATGAAGCCTGGATTTTAAGTGATACCGCTGGAATAAGGCGAGGAGAATGAGTTTGAGACAGGCTATATTTTGCCGAGGAAATATTTAGGAAACAGGCTGTATTGAGACAGGCTGTAGTGTTTTCCGCTACCAATCCGAAATTTGAGACGACTACTGTGTGAAGCACCGTAGATTTCTAGTAAGATCCCAAGTGAAAACGACTCTAGTAAAGGTTAAAAAATCATGGTAGTAAACATCCAGTAACTTGTTACGTAAAGGCCGTATGAATATTAAGATAATGTGACCTCAAGGATAAAAGAGCATTTAGGACACATGGTTGGTGTTGTACTGAATTTCGTTCACTGGATATGTCATTGATATAAATGGTTGGAATTGACGATAGGCGATTTGAGAGTTTCTAATGCGGTAGTGATGATTATTATTTTGAAGGCATCCACTATGGTAGACGTGTATTGGGAATTATCTTTGCTTCCCTAAAACTTCAGTGCACAGGCTGAGATTGTGTTTGAGGTGGAGAATAGTTCGTCACGCATATTTATTTTTGAGTTCACGTATAGTAACGAGGCACAGACTTACTGTGTTTTACGACTTGCATTCGTTTAATAGTGAGAGACGTTGTTCCGTTGTATGTTATTAGTCTGACCAGGTTTAGTATTGAAATGTCAGAGTTTGTTTGAAATTGTTAGTTCGCCTGATATGTTAAGGGATGCGTAGTACGACCTATTAAGTGAGCCCGACGATAGATTTAGGACGTCACATGTTATCCTTGGAGTTACTGATGATGAGACGTCCTAGTTCACGCCCGACGATAGAATTAGGAAGGTATCATGTACATACAGACTAGTGTTAGGGTGTACGGATTTTAAGTGAGCCCGACGATAGGTCTGGGAAGTCAGCTGTACAAACTCAAGTCTCAGATTAGATGTTTCTTTTGTTTTTGCGAAGTGGCCTGAACGAAGGTAGCGCCTACAGTAAAATATAAATTATGAAGAGGGTCAGATCGGTTATGATGAGACCAACTTGTGCGTAGCTCCAACAGCTGTTGGTGTTCCTTAAGATAACGGGGCCGCTATCGGCGAATGAGGGTTGCCCAAATGTTGGATATCGACCTGATGGAGATTAAATATTTTTACTGTAATTCTCCGCGCGTGTTGAGCTTTAATGACTTCGAGATGTTAATTTCTTTTACGGACTTAATTGTTTTGTCGTTCTGACGTCCGTTTCGTTTTGATGGTGTGCATATTGACACTCAGTGTATTAGTGTGAGACTTGAGTTGCGAATGCGGTTTCGATTCGTCAGCCAGCAACACTATTTATTTTTAATCTTTGTCGTACTTTCATTTTATTCGTAGTTGAATTTAGTTAAGTAATAACTTTATAAGTAGTGTGTTGGGACAGACAATAAATAGATAGATCTGTAATGGTAGTCATTGTTTTTCAAGGGAAAGAATTCCTTAAAATTGTAATATTTTTCAATGTGGACTGGTAATTTTATTAAGCGCAACAAAACCATTTATAACCTGAAAATCGGTTCGATAATAATACTTTTCAAGTGACTTTCCACTTTTCAATTAACTTCAGTGTTTGGCATTTCTTCTAAATGCATGATGAGTAAGTGTTTCCTGCATTTCGCAGTTTTGTTCCTTTAGAACGACATAACGTAAGATCTTCACGGATCATGTTGTTGTTGGTTCCTTCCGAACAGCTGTTTTGGGTGATGCACATTTAGCATCGGGATTACCTTATCACATAAGGGTGTCATGAATGACATATACATGGTGGAATTTCATTTCAATTGTGAATGATGCTGTTAACTCGTAGTGAACACCATGCTTTCCCATAATATTTCGCAACCTATCTAAAGCAACTGATAGTCAATTTGGTTCGATTAAGGGTCCATTCGGCGGGTGTTCCGTATCCGTAAAGGGTATTCGACTGGTGGATAACCTTAATTGAGAGAAAATCAGGCGTTCTACTTGTTGAAAGTCAGATTTTCCACGGATCGTGTGGATTAAGTCTCAGTTCTCGTTTGGAATAATAGGTGCCCGGTTTTCAGGTCTTCCCTTTTTCAGTTTTTCAGTTTCGCTGTCCACTAATGTACTAACGTCTCCGAAGCAACTCTTCGAAATTGTAAGAAACAAATCAACGCTATGCAATGTGACTGTGTTTGAAACATTCGATAATAAATAATTCAATTTTTTTCATTTTCAAGAATGTATATTATATTAATAATGTTATCGTGCTATTTCGATTTAATAAAAGTTAGTAAGCACATTTTGCTCCTCTTCTGAACCCCATAGTTTGGTTAAGATCGTGACCGAATTTATTCCCGCAACGACCCATGATTGAAGAGTTCTAGATTGTTCTACTGTAGCAGCCGTGGCCGACCAACGATGGAATGGTAAGTTCAAGGGTTCAGTACTTTGTCTTCTGTTCGTTGCCGTCTTTACAATTGCGTCGTATCTTCAATAATCAGCGTCTTAAGTTTCACCATCTTCTGCATTTCGCATTACCCTCTATACATCCCGGATGAGCCTCCATAATTTGTAGGATATAACATATATTTATAATTTTAAAAAAATACAAAATTAACAAATTAACTAACGAAATACAGGCACCAAACACATCAACCGAAGAGTCTATATCACCATTTTCTTCCTGCTTCTCGTCCTCGTTTTCTATTGACCTTTTGCGTACCGCCAAAACCAACACTATGATAATAATGATACTAACAACAATAATAATAATAATAATAATAATAATAATAATAATAATAATAATAATAATAATAATAATAATAATAATAATAATAATAATAATTGTACCGAGAGGTACACCTCTACGCCGCGCGTTCAAATGAGCGCCTAAAAGAACTCCTATCTATCAAATGTGAAACCAATAATACAATAAATTAGAACTTTACTCTGAAGATGTCACCACTAAAATCTGATATAATTTTGTTATTGTGAAGTTTCCTGAACTGTGTGAATTTCTACTTGTTTTGTTTTCCATTCATCAAGAAGTATGAACATTCTTCCATAGATTTCACTACAAAAAAAACTATGATCATGCACCCTGGTGCGAAGTGAAAGAACTTTTGATTTAAAGAAGTTTTGTATTAATAAGTTTTTTTACTAATTGATGTTCATTTATTTTGGGTTGGCAGTATTTACCTTTTCTTTCTGCCAGTTTTGAATCTAGCCAATCCCTAATTTCTGTAATTAATTTTCTACCAATCACAGTCTTCTTCGATCCTGAGTGTTACTTTTGAAATCTACCAATAAAATTCTGTGGGTGTGCCTTGATTATTCAGGAATGATCTCGAACTTTCCCCGAGGGTTTATAAACTGCGGATTTTCACGTTTCTTGGCCAATTGATCGCCATCTGACCTAGTGTGTGTGTCAAAGCAGGAGGCGGGCTGTCCCCCTTTCATCTGGCAGCAGTACACCGACAAGGTAATGGCCACATAACATCTTTATTTCTTGCTAGCTCCGCATTTTAACCTGAGGGAAAGGTCCGAATCATTAACTATGTAATCAAGTTTTCCTAAAAATGTAACTTTATGCCGACTAGTGTAAAAACTTCATAAAATCTTTAACTGTAAACTGTAAATCGGGGATAGAGAGTGATGTACCCTCTCGAGCTCCCCTTCATATTGGTTTGAGGTGTCACGTTTTGTTTTCTGCAATGTATTAAAGTGATTTCCTTGCGTGCTACCTCAGTAGTTTGGGAATAGCCCCTGTTTCATCGGCCTTGCATCCGGGAGATAGTAGGTTCGAATCCCACTATCGGCAGCCCTGAAGATGCTGGTTTCCTATGTACCTTAATTAAGGCCACGGCCGCTTCCTTCCAACTCCAAGGCCTTTCCTATCCCATTGTCGCCATAAGACCTATCTGTGTCGGTGCGACGTAAACCCCTAGCAGTTTCATCGGCCTAGTGCCCTTTAGGTTTCAAGAATTCATATCTAGGAGTGCAAGTACACGCCTCCATTCAATTTGTGTTTCGGGCCATTTACCTGTTCTATTCCGCAAAGGCCCAATGGGTACTAGATACCCCTGTTTCCAATTTGTAAGTGGTGCCTTGATGGCGAGTGATTGTAATTTTCTGATATTGCCGTGAATAGGCTTGGAAAACTGAGAGCACGCCAGCTCTTTGCAAGTGTTGTAAAAGTGCCTCTAGGAGGCTTGATATTGTAAGTTGGGAGCAAGTTCTCGATGTATTGAGGGATTTCAGCCCTTGAGTAAATTTGTGCTCTTTTGTAAATTTGAGCTAGGAGCTCAATAATTGTAAAGCGAGGGGCTTGAAGCCCATATTTTTAAATTACTAAATTTTCAATTTTCTTGTCTTGTCTAAAATTTGTCATTGTACCTGACGTTTCATTGTTATGAAAATGATTTTGACGCTAAATAGTGTCCCTACTTGTCGGTTCCGATGTTCCATTTTCTTTACTAGGTGGCAATGAAATCTTAACCGACCTCTTACTGAGTTCTTAATTTCTTTTAGACGTGGGAGGGGGTAATCACGGGATGAGCAGTGGTCATAAATTGTGTATAAAACTTCACTACTCCTAGGGTTGATAGAAGATATGGAAAAAACATTTTTATACACTGACTGACAGAGCAAATGCAACACCAAGAAGGAGTTGTCAGAACTTTATGCCAATTGCAGGGTAGACTGATGTCACTGAGGTATGCTCATGATGTGAAATGCGCCGCTGTGCTGCGCACGTAGCGAACGATAAATGGGACACGGCGTTGGCGAATGGCCCACTTCGTACCGTGATTTCTCAGCCGACAGTCATTGTACAACGTGTTGTCGTGTGCCACAGGACACGTGTATAGCTAAGAATGCCAGGCCGCCGTCAACGGAGGCATTTCCAGCAGACAGACGACTTTACGAGGGGTATGGTGATCGGGCTGAGAAGGGCAGGTTGGTCGCTTCGTCAAATCGCAGCCGATACCCATAGGGATGTGTCCACGGTGCAGCGCCTGTGGCGAAGATGGTTGGCGCAGGGACATGTGGCACGTGCGAGGGGTCCAGGCGCAGCCCGAGTGACGTCAGCACGCGAGGATCGGCGCATCCGCCGCCAAGCGGTGGCAGCCCCGCACGCCACGTCAACCGCCATTCTTCAGCATGTGCAAGACACCCTGGCTGTTCCAATATCGACCAGAACAATTTCCCGTCGATTGGTTGAAGGAGGCCTGCACTCCCGGCGTCCGCTCAGAAGACTACCATTTACTCCACAGCATAGACGTGCACGCCTGGCATGGTGTCGGGCTAGAGCGACTTGGATGAGGGAATGGCGGAACGTCGTGTTCTCCGATGAGTCACGCTTCTGTTCTGTCAGTGATAGTCACCGCAGACGAGTGTGGCGTCGGCGTGGAGAAAGGTCAAATCCGGCAGTAACTGTGGAGCGCCCTACCGCTAGACAACGCGGCATCATGGTTTGGGGCGCTATTGCGTATGATTCCACGTCACCTCTAGTGCGTATTCAAGGCACGTTAAATGCCCACCGCAACGTGCAGCATGTGCTGCGGCCGGTGGCACTCCCGTACCTTCAGGGGCTGCCCAATCCTCTGTTTCAGCAGGATAATGCCCGCCCACACACTGCTCGCATCTCCCAACAGGCTCTACGAGGTGTACAGATGCTTCCATGGCCAGCGTACTCTCCGGATCTCTCACCAATCGAACACGTGTGGGATCTCATTGGACGCCGTTTGCAAACTCTGCCCCAGCCTCGTACGGACAACCAACTGTGGCAAATGGTTGACAGAGAATGGAGAACCATCCCTCAGGACACCATCCGCACTCTTATTGACTCTGTACCTCGACGTGTTTCTGCGTGCATCGCCGCTCGCGGTGGTCCTACATCCTACTGAGTCGATGCCGTGCGCATTGTGTAACCTGCATATCGGTTTGAAATAAACATCAATTATTCGTCCGTGCCGTCTCTGTTTTTTCCCCAACTTTCATCCCTTTCGAACCACTCCTTCTTGGTGTTGCATTTGCTCTGTCAGTCAGTGTAAATACCATGCGTCTGAGGCGACATCAGGAAGTGTACTGTCAGGATAAAAATAAGCTATGACCGGCTCCAAGGCTAAATTATTAGGGTGTTGGCCTTTAAGTCAAGGGGTCCCAGATTCATTTCCCGCGCGGGACGGGGATTTTAATCTTCATTGGCTAATTACCATAGTCCGGGAGCTGTGTTTGCCGTCTTCAGTATGAGAATTGATCATGGACATTCCCACAGATGTCAGCTTGAGAAATCTGCACCAAACCACTCCATTAAGAAGTAAATATTACATACTGTACTAGCTGACGTAAGCGGCGTTGCCGGGTAAGTTTTGATGGTTTATCATTAAGATTTGTATTACCTCTTAATTAGATGTAAAGTGATTTTTTAAATTCCTTATTGAGATGATTCTTATTTTACGACCTATTATGTAGTTTTAGAGTTATATAGAAGTGTTTGATTTGAACTTTCTGATTAATTAATTTTCGAGTAAAACATTGTCTTTGTGGAAGCTCGAATTGACCGGGCGAGTTGGCCGTGCGCGTAGAGGCGCGCGGCTGTGAGCTTGCATCCGGAAGATAGTAGGTTCGAAACCCACTATCGGTAGCCCTGAAAATGGTTTTCCGTGGTTTCCCATTTTCACACCAGGCAAATGCTGGGGCTGTACCTTAATTAAGGCCACGGCCGCTTCCTTCCAACTCCTAGGCCTTTCCTATCCCATTGTCGCCATAAAACCTATCTGTGTCGGCGCGACGTAAAGCCCTAGCAAAAAAAAAAAGTTCGAATTGCCTGAGAAGTATTTGATCCCTTCAAAAAGGTAATGAAGGATAACTATACGTATTTATCCGTCGCGCAACAGATGTGAAATACCCGAATCAGCCTTGCGATCCCAAAAGCAGTGGATGTAACTCTAATCACGGTCATTTTAGACTATTTTCTTTTGACTCCATCTCAGATCCCGTCCCGAAGGAGGCTGAACGTGTACTTAAACGGTATCCAGATGGTCAAAATACATCTCAGCGTCCCATAAACAAAAGATCAAACATTAATATCAGTTATTTTCAATTATTTTTACATATCACCTCCTTCTATTCCCCACCCATAGTGGGGGTTAAGATGTTTCATTTCCATAGTGATTTTTCCCCCTACATTTTCTTTTGCTAGGGGCTTTACGTCGCACCGACACAGATAGGTCTTATGGCGACGATGGGATAGGAAAGGCCTAGGAGTTGGAAGGAAGCGGCCGTGGCCTTAATTAAGGTACAGCCCCAGCATTTGCCTGGTGTGAAAATGGGAAACCACGGAAAACCATCTTCAGGGCTGCCGATAGTGGGATTCGAACCTACTATCTCCCGGATGCAAGCTCACAGCCGCGCGCCTCTACGCGCACGGCCAACTCACCTGGTTTTCCCCCTGCTAATCCCCATTCCAATTGGGGATGAAGTTTCACTTAAAAGGCATCCTGAGTGTCACAGTTTATCTCAGCGAACTCGAAAACTATGAATTCGAGACTATTTTCGCAAGCGTGCTAGGGATGTCTTCCCCCCCCCCCCCCCCAACAGAGCTCGTCTGCAGCAGATAGTAAGTCGTAAGTGTACCAAGCTTAGTTAAAATTACCCCACTGGTTTAGGAGGATATTTTTTGTTTACATACACGCATACACATTTTTTCTGGTATAGATTATATAGACTCGCCTTTGCTCTTTGAGGTATCCGTCCCCAAACACCTAAATGCTTTTCGTTAGAAGTGGGTGAAAACTCGTGTCATTCCACTGTTCATATTCTACGTTTTCCACAGTTCATTTTCACATCTGATTCTTCAAACTTGGCAGACCTACGAAAACTGGTCTTGCGACATGAAGGTACATTTCAATCATGGCATGTTGGATTGCTATTTCCAAATAACAGGCACGGCCATAAACCTCCTAGCAAGAAAGGTACTTTATAAAATCTGACGGCGTGTTCCCATCCTCCTATGTACAGAATTTCTTTCTGGACTATCGTAATACAGCGTCAGTTGCTGTCGCCTATCGACAATCTGTCCACCAAGACGATCCAATTTGGTGCGGCTTTGCAATTAAATTAATTGCTTAAAATTACTCATAAAAACTACCCATCGGATTTCGTTCAAACAACTTCCTAAACCGTCTCAGGAGCAATAACAACGAATTGTGAAAATTTCAGCGAAATCAGTTCAGTAGTTTCGGAGTCCATGCGAGACAAACATACATGCACACACACACACAGTTTCACTTTTAAATTCATAGATTGTATGCAATGTTGTCAGAGTGCAATGTCCGTGCTGTGACAAAACACGATACGTCTTCGTTCGTTTAAAGCAGAGTGATAGAATATGTGATACTCTTAAGTCAGAGTCTATCCAACGCCCAAAATCTCACGCATGCAAACCGAGGCGCAGATGTTTTGTGCACCGTGCATCCGTCCGACTCGGCTCGCTTCGATTCGGACCAGCGTTTCCTCTTGGGACAACTCGGCTAAACTCGGGTGAACCCTGCTTGGATTGTGGAGCGTTCCAGAGCAAGGGGCAATCGATCGGAGCGAGTAAGATAGTAGTATTGAAAGAGAGAGACAGCGCTATTAATGAAAATCGAGGAGTGGAGGTCAGCGAAGTCGTCTTTTGCAGCTGTCCCCGTGCAATGCACCGGTACATACACCCTGAGAGGCCCTGTTATAATTGAATCCGAGGAAGAGCTCGCTTTTCTGGTGCCTATAGTTTTACTATCATTCATCTTTGTTGCTGCCCCTCCGGAAATGATAATATTATTTATGTATGTTATAACAAGAAAATGAGAACACTTTTTCCCGGGTAAAACAAGCACTCATTCACCGCCCAGGCTAGGCAAAATCTTAAGTAACTTCAGTACAAGTTAGAGAAAACAAGGTCGGAACTAAGTAAAGCGCCTTTAATTCGAAATTCCGTGTAATTTGAGCCAGTCTTACAAAAATGAATGGCCCCATGAACTTAGAAGTTTGGCCCCTTTAAACAGCAAACAATATCAAAAATGAATCTTTTAAAAAGTATTGCAAAACAGGTTGTATTCGTTTCCCAAAAGTGTGCGCTTTTCATTTACTACTCATAAACCTAAACAGCACTGGATCCATACCGCTACTACAGACTGACCTTAAATCAGTTGCAGGCTGAGCAACATTAGTGTGTGCAGATGTATGTAGACAGCCCCTGTTATGAATGGTTCGACAATGCGCCCATAGGTCCCATTGGTGCATGCATATAAGTGGGCTTGACAGGCTGATATATGAAGTAACAATTTCTGGCTCGGTGACGAAACCAACGGGAAATATACCCTGAATCTGCCTCGTAGATCGTGTTCGAATATAGTGTTCAGAATGTTTCTAAATGGCTACTCCTGGTAAGTTCGCGGAGTATAATGATGCTGCGTAATTCAGAATAATTCATATTTTATATTAATTTATCATACTTACCTTTACAAACATATATTGGGTTGCAGGTTAGAGCAAGGTATAGCAATGTGTAAATTCAACCGCTCAAAAGCTGGCTGGTAAAGAAATAGGTGATTTTATATCTTCTAGAAAGCCGGGGATTTTCGTCAACTTTGGATAGCAGATGGTGGAAGCGATGATACATGGAATTCTACTACCGGAACAATATGTTCATCCTATGTCAAACAAAATGATTTAGAAACAAAGCCATTTTCTGCAACTGAGTGTACATTATAGTATAAACATTGCAACTATAGTTTAAAAAAATATAAGGTGACGAAACTAGAAGTAACAAGTTAATGGAAGTTGGACAGTTAACACCGAGCAAGGGGCTGTGGGGTAGCTATCAACTTGCATCTGGGAGATAGTGGGTTCGAACCCTACTGTCAGCACCCCTGAAGATGGTTTCGCATTTTCATACCAGACAAATGCTGGGGCTGTTCTTTAATTAGGGTTACGGTCGCTTCCTTCGTACTCCTATCATTTTCCTACCCCCATCTTCGTCATAAAGTCCTATCTGTGTCGGTGCGACGTAAAGTAGATGGGAAAATAAATGCACAATTTTAGGTAGCCCTTTACAGTAGGTAAGCAACTCTATGTTGAAAACATTCTAGGTATGTGAGCTATGAATGTTAGATAAATCAAATATAATACAGTATGAGAATACATTCTTATTTATTCTTAAAAATTCCCATCATGTTCTTAATCATCGTTATCCGGTAATTAGATTAGCAGTTTGCCTTTTTCTATCACTACGAGCACTAATGTCAGTCATTGCATTGTTTCACTCAAGCCCTTGTAACTACACTCAGTGTGGAAATTTCTAAAAAAAAAAGTCTCAGAGTATTGAACCAAGGAACACATTGAATTAAGAATTATGTGAATAAGATAATTAGGCTGGTATAAAAATTCGGAACAGCATTTAGTCCGGAAGTAACTTTGATTTTGTGTGTGTGTGTGTGTGTGTGTTTGATAGAGCTATCCAAGACTCACAATTTGAAACCTTTTCGGGCCCTTTCGCCCTTCAACTTTAGGCAGAATTGATGAAATTGCTTAATTTTCCTTTTTCGTAACATGGTGACCCCTAATTTTTCTGCTAAGGAATGTTTTCCATATTAAAAGCAATGAAATTTAGATTTCTAGCCTATGTAATTATTCTTGTGGTTACTAAGCTGACTCCTGAGTGTCTCTGGGCGTAGATCGTGGCATCCTGGCAAATGTACATCTGGATCCCAATGGATTTGAAACACTCCATAACAGATTTTGGAATTGCCCCACGGCGTCCAATCATCAACCCAACCACACGCAACTTTTTCATGTTTCTTTTCTTATTGAGTGAAATATATTACAGCATCACATTTAAATAAAGTGTTAAAATTAACTGGAAATGTCTGAGAAATCACAACTTTTGTGGTTGAAATTGAGGGTTCAGTCTTCCCTCTACTACGGTCCTCCATTCAGATTACCGGAGTTCCTATGTCTGGACGTCTTTTATAACAGGGCATATTGCTCAAGTCATATTGCAGTTAATAAACACATTCCCATTTCATTTCAAGTACAGTAGTCCGAACGTCAATGTAAGTGGAAATTCGATGGTAGAAAATGGAGCTCGGATGTTAATGGAACACTAGGAATGTGTAATCTCCTAGCTCTGTGTTATTAACTGCCGCCTTCATCGTTTAATTTTGAATGTTTGATTGTGTCGCTTGTAGCTCTATAACCATGAACTCCTTCCCCTCATTATCGTTATTGGTTAATTTCGTATGTTTGCTCCTGTCAGCACTAGCTTATGAATCAGATAACCTGTGTTTACCCTCTAGTTTCCTGAATGTAGCGCGCTCTAGGGACAATTAGTTTTATCGCAATCTGCATGAATTACGACCAGAGGCCAGTAAGAGATTTAGGGTTACTGTAATTATCCATGACACCCATTTCAATAATACTAATACTATTCTTACTACTACTGCTACCAATAATAATAATAATAATCTCCAAATACCCGAATCCATGGCTGAATGGTCCGCGTAGTCAACATCGAGTCAGAGAGCCCAGTGCTCGATTTCCGGCCAGGTCTGTGATTGAATGATTAAACGATTTACTCACCTGGTTCGGGGGCTGGATGTTTGCACTATTCCCAACATTCCTACAACTCACACAACACACCTAGCACTATCCTCCAGGACAATAACACGCATATTCCCTTACAACACAGATGCTGTCCTCCCTCGTCGGAGGATTTGCCTTAAAAGGTTGCACCAGGCTAGCAATAGCGGAGGGAATTTTTCTTCTCTTTCTTTTTTCTTTATTCCTTTCTTTCTTTCTTTCTTTCTTTCTTTCTTTCTTTCTTTCTTTCTTTACCCACCAATTGGCTTTCCTCTCGGACTCGGCGAGGGATCCCACCTCTATCACCCCAAGTCCAGTGTCCTGGAGCTTGAGACTTCATCCCAGTTGTATCCCCGACCCGAAAAATACTATTTGCTCTTTAAGTAACGGCAAGTGATCAAAGCAAAGTTGCTTGTGGTGAAGGGAGAGAGATAGCAATAGTCTACTCTTTCATACCACTCTGCTCTCTCTGTTACACCAGCTGACGGAACTAGTGCTTATATCGCTCAGCTTCCAGGGCTTCTGCTTCAACTTGTCGTGCTATACAAAAATCATGTTAAAACGCGTTCAGCGTACAATGTGTGTGGAGTTATATGTTACTGTGTGGCACATGCGGATTTGGCCCTGTTTTATAGCCAGATGCCCTTCCTCTCACCAACCCTATGTGGAGGGATTTAATCACTATTGCCTGCTTTTGTGGTGATTGGAAGTGTGGTGTGTTGTCTGAATATGAAGAGGAGAGTGTTGGGAAAAGCATGAAAAGTCAGTTCCTGAACCAGAAGAATTAAACAGACGCGATTGAAATCCCCGAACCAGCCTGGAGTCGAACCGGGGACCTTCTGAATCGAAAGCCTCAACATTGACCATTCAGCCAAGGTGTGTGGTATGCACAAGATCATATCTCAGAATATTAAATGATCACAAATTGCCTATTTGTGCATTTATTGATGAAAAATTCCTACGTTTCCCCCCAAATGACTTATTAGTACAAATTCTTATCATAACATGCAAAAAGTCCAACTCAAGTGACTTAATTTTTTTCTATTTGCTTTACGTCGCACCGACCACAGATAGGTCTTATGGAGACGATGGGAAAGGAAAGGTCCAGGAAAGGGAAGGAAGCGGTCGTGGCCATAATTAAGGTACAGCCCCAGCATTTGCCTGGTGTGACTGTGGGAAACCACGGAAAACCATTTTTAGGGCTGCCGACAGTGGGATTCGAACCCACTGCCTCCCGGATGCGAGCTCAGAGCTGCGCGCCCCTAACAGCACGGCCAAGTCACCCGGTAAGTGACTTATTGACATAAATAATTTTCTTCGTGTGCAACAGACAATGCAAATGTCCTTAATGATTCTCAAACCTACGTCCACATACGGTGCACAAGTTTATATAACCTTATTTTATTCGAAATAGTCCTTACTTCTACCTCTCGGCGTACATCCAGTCGGTCAATCTTTCTTTCTTTCTTTCTTTCTTTCTTTCTTTCTTTCTTTCCTTCTTTCTTTCTTAATCCATTTACCCTCCAGGTTTGGGTGCTTCCTCGGACACTGCGAGGGATCCCACCTCTACCACCTGAAGGGCAGTGTTCTCGAGCGTGAGGATACTACTGGGGAGAAGGACCAGTGCCCTACCAAGGCATCCTCACCTGCTATGTTGAACAGGGCCCTTGTGGGGGGGGGGTAGATTGGAAGGGTTAGACAAGGAAGTGGGAAGGAAGCGGCCGTGGCCTTAACTTAGGTACCATCTAGACATTTGCCTGGAGGAGAAGCGGTAAACCACTGGAAACCACTTCGAGGATGGCTGAAGGGGGAATCGTACCCCCGTCTACTCAGTTGACCTCCCGAGGCTGAGTGGACCTCGTTCCAGCCCTCGTACCACTTTTCAAATTCTGAACCCGGGCCTCCGGGGGTGGCAGTGAATCAAGTTAAACACTACATCACAGAGACGGACTCATTCAATCATTACTGATCTGTATTTATGGCTATCACCCAGGTTGGTGTGCAGATTTAGCACTGAAAGGCAAAACAGTCTGTAATGAATGTGTGTGTGTGTGTGTGTGTGTGTGTGTGTGTGTGTGTGCTTTATGTCGGTTACATTAAGTTAAATATTATAATTTTCCAAGAATTAGTAAGTAAGAGAAAGTAACTGCGTGATTTTGGCCACGTAGCTAACAGCTTGTATTCGGAAGATAGTGGGTTCGAACCCCACTGTCGGCAGCCCTGAAAATTGTTTTCCATGGGGCTGTACCTTAATTAAGGCCACGGCCACTTCCTTCCCAATTCTAGTCCTTACCTGTACAATTCTCGCCATAAAATATATCTGTGTTGATGCAACGTAAAGCAAATTGAGAAAAGAACAAAGTTCAGATTGGGATATAATTCGTCCTTCAGAAAGCAAGTAATAAATGAAATGGCCTTTAGTGCCGGAAGATCCCAGGACGGGTTCGGCTCGCTAGGTGCAGGTCTTTTGATTTGACCCCCGTAGGCGACCTGCGCGAAGTGATGAGGATGAAATGATGATGAAGACAACACATACACCCAGCCCCCATGCCAGGAAAATTAACCAATGATGGTTAAAATTCCCTACCCTGCCGGGAATCGAACCCGGGACCCCAGTGACAATAGGCCAGCACGCTAACCATTTATCCATGGTGCCGGACAGAAAGCAAGTGACAATGCTACACAGAGAAATTGATGGGATCATTCCTCTTTTGTGGATAATTTGAATTAACCTAGTACATGCACCATGTTTGCATCTGGTGGCCTGTATTTCAATTTGCGGTTATGTAACAGAGACTAGTTTTGATCTGTAAATTGTAAGCAATAAGAAGTGTACACAACTTGTAATCGAATCGCTGCTGTCAATCAAATCGAGCTACTACGATGCAATTGGCACAATTTTGCTGCATGTTTCAGGAGTAAATTTGATTTAGCAACATCGGACATTTGTTTAACTTTATTCATCGCAATTACTGCTCTGCCATTTCCATGAACCTCCGCTATGGCGGGAATGTGATACATAAGAATTATGAAATCCATACTAGGTCCGCATAGGCCATAATGGCTCGTAGAGCACTATAACCTTGACACAAAGAGAGTGCTTGCCTTTGCTCCCAAGATAGTGATGCATGCCAAGTGGAACCTAAGTACCTCCTTAGAAGTTAAATGAAGAGACAACCTGAAAGAGAACTGAACCCAAGTAATTTCAAGTGAACCGTGCATGTCTTCACCATTGACATGAATATGATCAGTGATATTTAATTCTTGATTGTTCGTTATTTCGAACGAGTTTCATCGATTGCACGGAGTAAAGATCTATATTACGGAAAATATTTGATATGCATTTCAGACTTTTAAAATACTCTGTATTATTGGTTCTTACAAAATAAATATTTATCCATCTTTCTTGGTTGAAAAATTATAGTTGTATTCGGAAGATGTTGGGTACGAATCCCACGGTCGGCAGCCCAAACCAAACCAAACCAAACCCCATAGCACTACAGCCCTTGAAGGGCCTTGGCCTACGTAGCGACCACTGCTCAGCCCAAAGGCCTGCAGATGACGAGGTGTCGTGTGGTCAGCACAACGAATCCTTTCGGCCGTTATTCTTGGCTTTCTAGACAGGACCCGCTACCTCGCCGTCAGATAGCTCCTCAATTCTAATCACGTAGGCTGAGTGGACCTCGAACCAGCCCCAGGACCACGTAAAAATCCCTGACCTGGCCGGGAATCGAACCCGGGCCTCAGGGTAAGAGGCAAGTACGCTGCCCCTACACCACGGGGCCAGCATACTGTCGGCAGCCCTGAATATGATTTTCCGTGGTTTCACATTTTCACACCAGGCAAATATTGGGGCTGCATATTAATTAGGGCCACGACCGCTACGTTCCCAGTCCTAGCTCTTTGCAATCGTTGCGTCACCGTGTTAGTGTAACGTTCAAGCACCAGTCCCCTCAAAAATCAAAGAATGTTATAGAATATTATGTGCGGTGAGGAAAGGTAAACCTTTTCGGTAGGAATTTATTAGTTACACTTTACGACTGAAGCCGATGTGTCCTTTAATGCAGAATATACATTCAATGCGATATAGAGTGATGATTTCGGAACATAGCGATCAAAGAAAATAAATTACGATCTTTAATTTGTACGTTTATAATTACAAATTATACGTAACTAAGCCAACGGCCGTAGCCGTGTTGAAACACCGGATCCCGTGAGATCTCGGAAGTTGAGCAACATTGGGGGTGGTCAAGATTTGGATGGGCTGCCACGCGCTGTTGTTGGGAGTAAGGGAATGGAGGAGCGGAAAGGAACTGGCTACCCTAGCGCACGTAAACTCCGGCTCAGGCACGCCTCTGCGGAGGTTCGGACCTACCTTCGGGCAGAATACACCCTTACCTTACCTTATACTTAACTAAACATTACACATCTAAATTGGAACCGACCTTCACCAGAATGTAATCTCACAGCTACGCTCACCTAACCGCACGGTCAAGTCGCTCGGTATTTATGACTTTAGCTAACTGTGTGTGATCTCTTTCCTTTTTTTTTTTTTTTACAATTTCGTTTACGTCGCATCCACACAGATAGATCGTATGGCAACGATGGGATGGGAAAGGACTAGGAGTAAGAAGGAAGCGGCCCTGGCCTTAATTAAGGTGGAGCCCCAGTATTTGCCTGGTGTGAAAATTGGAAACCATGGAAAACCACTTCAGGGCTGCGGAGAGTGGAGTGCGAACCCACCATCTCCCGAATATAAGCTCAAAGTTGCGCTAACTCACTTGGTCTCTATGATCATCAATTGCTTCAATTTGAGTTGGCCTATATAACTTATATGGCTTGTAGAATAGATAGGTAGACAGATAGGTAGATAGATAGATAGATAGACATACCATCAACAGGTGATTTTTCCAATTATAGGTGATTCAACAAAACATTACATACAAATAATACACCTTAAATTAAATGAATACAAAATTATTACCTACACTAAATTTAGAGACGATCATGTACACATATTTACAACAACTTCATGAAATAAAAACGAATTTCCTTAAGTAATTGTCATGATTATATATTTATATATTTTACAGAGAGGACCTTACATTCTTGAGGGCATGTCTAATTTTAGGGGGAGGGGTGAGTGAAAAAGATCCACTGATTCATCCACCTAGGTAATCTCCTATAGCATAACGCAAGGCAGCAGTTTGAGTATCACTTCAATTACTACCTACCGAGCTCGGTAGCTGCAGTCGCTTAAGTGCGGCCAGTATCCAGTATTCGGGAGATGGTAGGTTCGAACCCCACTGTCGGCAGCCCTGAAAATGGTTTTCCGTGGTTTCCCATTTTCACACCAGGCAAATGCTGGGGCTGTACCTTAATTAAGGCCACGACCGCTTCCTTCCCACTCCTAGCCCTTCCCTGTCCCATCATCGCCATAAGGCCTATCTGTGTCGGTGCGACGTAAAGCAACCAGCAAATAATAATAATAATAATAATAATAATAATAATAATAATAATAATAATAATAATAATAATTACTACCTAATAAATATTGGTGGCAACGTTGCTTGAAGTTAGCAAGTGATGCCCATCTTACGGTAACAGGTAGTATATTCCACTGTCGTTCTGTAGAAATAACAATCAGTTTGTGTGTCTTGTGATGCAATGAGGTGGTATCGATATTACTCTATAGGATAATTAGTGGATGAATTACTTATGGTCCGCCTCTGTGGTGTAGTGGTTAGTGTGAATAGCTGCCACCCCCGGAGGCCCGGGTTCGATTCCCAGCTCTGCCACGAAATTTGAAAATTGGTACGAGGGCTGGAACGGGGTCCACTCAGCCTCGGTAGGACAACTGAGTAGGGGCGGGAAAAGCCGAGCCTGGAGGATAACCAGATTAAAAGAAGAAGAAGAATTAATTATGTATTAATTATGTACGTTGCTCAAAGCGCACAGGAATACAATGAAGTAATTACTAATGAAGCTGATATCAGCAGTTGACTTGTGTACTATTCTAATCTACGGCTTCAAAGCTTACACTTCGACGTGTTGATGAGCTGGTGATAACGACTACAGTAAATTTTGTTATCTAGTGCTCAGTAGAATGCATGCAATATTGTATATCACTTTTGAATCCCTCGATGATTGACTTTAAGCTGTTCAATTGCTCCACTGATAAGCTTTATTGAGTAAGCGAGCGCGTTTTCGTTTGCTTATGGCTTTGCAAATGAAAGCTCCGAATCAATGATTAATAGAGGTGGAGTATTTATTGCGATGTGCATTTCGTTCACAATCTCCGCATCTACCCACTACTCTGCTGTATATATTTAGGTTTGATAACGCCGAAACAAAGTCAGTAAAATACTACACGAGGTCATGATTTATTATCCAGAATTATCATATCCTAAACAAATGCAAAATATTCTCAGTGTTATACAAAATCGCGTTAGAGAGCTGACCTAATGGTGCAGCCGGTTAGTTTTGTACCTCTATTTACAAGAGAAATGATTCAGTCCCGACTAAGAACGATGGGTTATATGGGTATTTAAAAGCAAGAGTTTCATGCCGTTGTGTTTCAATAAAGAAACTCTCACGGCATAAACATAATTATGACATCCCGTGATATGTTCACTAGCACTTAGAGCGGACGACAAACAAGTAATATTATGTATACTTATGTTACTTAGTAAAACTTTGTTAAAAATATTGCATTATAAATTGAAATACTTGTCTCATGCTTGGGCGTTAATTGAATTCTTAATAAAACCAACTATAAGAAACATGCAATGTATAAAATTATTGGCGTCGTTCATGGACACCAGAGTTCACCAAAATGGATCCGGCGAATTTTGACAGAGCTTGATAAATCTTTCTGCCTACAAAAAGCTGCGTACTGACACATCTGCTACGGGCCTTACCTAACCATCTGAAAACGATTTAACAGGTAGGAACTGCGTCTCGTTTCTCCAATAACTTCTTCAGTGGTTCTAAAATAACTAACTATATTCTGACTTGTATCACTGCTGAGTTATAATCATTACAAAATATCAAAGCCATCTTAGTAACACTGCATGAGCATTGCATCAATACACAAAAATACGCAAAGCACACGTAAACCATTTTCTACTGCTGGAAGACTCCCTATGTACACTGGGAAACGACAGCAAGGACTGCACTACCATTTGTAGTGAGCCCGATGACAAATAGTTACAATGCATATCTACTGTACATTGGCCTTCACTGTTTTTGTGTATGCACACAAATTGCCGGGCCTCACCATTAACACATGGTATATCACTTTGATACTCTACCTCTTTATGCACTGACACTAACACTTGGTTTATATACACTTTCGTTTGAACAAACACACGCTGTTGGTCTATGACTTAATACCAGGCCATATTAGTGAAAGTTGCCATGGGACCTAGAATACCAAGTATATGTATTAGATCGGTACAGTAGGGCAAGTGTTGTATAAATACGAGTAAGTAAACACTACTCCATTCGTAACTTAGTACCTCCGTTAGTTAACGGTCAATAGTAGACATTAATAGCTCAATAATTAGTAGTTCGAAAGTATATTGTTCGCTTGACCGCGTCCTTCACACGTATATATAGGACTCCTCTTCCATACTCCGTCAGGATATGTCCAGCACATTCGGGCGTGTCTGTTCAATCATGAGTAAGATATTTCCCTCGCTAAGGTGCCAACGTTGCTGTCTCCCGACCACACGCCGAAATATCACGTTTGGGTCCGGGGCTGCGGTTATGGTTTCAGGATATCCATGTCCAATGCATTTTGTAGCTATGTGATTGGGCAAGTTCAGCAGGTGCGAGAAAACAAATTATTATTTTAAAATTATTTTTCAGTATGACCATCCCTCTAACGGCCGTATACAAGTTACACGATATTTCCGAACACCTTGTAGGGAAATTTATAAAGTTATGCAAAAAATGCTCCCATCTTTCCGCTTCTCTTTAAGACATTTATAACCTCAACATGTTTACCCTACTTGAATTAACATTTTTTTAATACGACTATTCTTTTTTTATGACCCTGTAGATTTCCAAGTAGATAACTCGAAAATATTCCGAAACACTTTCTCAAGGTTTCATGTTAAATATTTATTTTGACTTTCAGGAAATTGTTAAGCCTACGAAATAGACGGCTATACCCTTTGGAAGATAAATGTTTACTAACAAAATAAAATACTTATTGAACTGTTCAATACTTACGCTGTTCTTTCTGATCCCCAATTCCTAAACCTCACCTGCTTCGGCTCGTTTTCAAGGAATTGTTGACGTTTCTCTAGATCTTAGGGATACGAGTTTTGAAATTTGTAGAGTACTTGAAATTATGCCATTAATTCAGAAAATGATAGCTTTATAGGTCGCTAAATTTCGTTCTCTACTTTAGTTTAAATCATCTACACGCACATAACACCACTGTTTAACATTTGTGTACGTTTTAATATGTAATTGTCTCCTTCCACTAAAACGTATCTTTATTTACAGGTAAGTGGAGTTTCGGCTTGTTAATATGGAAAGCAGATCTATTTCATCAGGTGAAGTTGCTGGTCTGTGTGAGAACGTGAAAATCATCTACACTCACTCAGGTTAGTACAAGTTAATGTTAAGTCTTGATAATGAGAACTGAAATATCTTAGTGGTTACACAGTCACTTTTTCTACTGACATTAAATAAATGTTTGCCCGTTGGGAGATTCCATTAAATGATGGAAGAGGAATCAAGTAATCAAAAATGATTATACACATTGCAAGCTAAGACGCCTAGAAAAGTGATATCTAGTGTCCTAAGAAAGTTATGTAAGCAAATATATTCCAAAAGCTAGCTAAATGTGACATAAACAAATTAAAATATGATTTAATCACTTCAAAGATACGAAGCAAGTATTTGAGTATTACTTTGAAACTGCGAAAAATGTAATAATTATTATCTTTATGGCAGCCAATGGCCGTTATAATGAAAAACTTGTAAATAATATTATTCATTAATACTATTCACTGCAAGAGCCTCCGTGACTCAGACGGCAGCGCATCAGCCTCTCACCGCTGGATACCGTGGTTCAAATCCCGGTCACTCCATGCGAGATTTGTGCTGAACAAAGCGGAGGCGGGACAGGTTTTTCTCCGGTTCTCCCTGTCATCTCTTATTCCAGCAACACTCTCCGTTACCATTTCATACCATCTATCAGTCAATAATAAATCACATGGGGAGTGGCGACCCCATCGTATTAATAGCCGATATACGGTTCATTCATCTATTCCTGACCCGGTCAAAGACTGGAAAACAGTTGTAGGTTTTCATTGTCACTATTAACTGCACAGTTTATTCATCCAAATGGTCCTCTTTGAACAAGGTAGGAAGTGATGCATATCACATATTATCCCACACCACTCACATTTACAGTCTGACTTGATTATTTGTGCATACCCTATGGTGAAATCCATGTATTTTGAGGCGTGTAATTGTGTCTTATCTCGTAATTTCCGCATTTCCAGTCCTTAGATGTCCGTGCTGCCTGCTGTCATTTCTTGATGGATGCAGTACTTTTGCATCCATCTCTTGACATAGGCCAGAGCAAAGTGTAGCTTCCACTGAAGTCCCAGTCTCACCCATGGCTGTGACAATATGGAAGCTGCTGGGGTGTGGGTGGTGCTGATTAATGGCATTCAGAGCACAACCAATGCGTCTGAGTGTTATGAAAGGTGTTGCTCATAGGGTCAGTTGTGCTACAATAGCACTGTCTGGCCCAGTGAGGAAAGCAATGGCAAACTACCTCACTCCCCGTCTTGCCTAGTACGCCTCATTTAGGTACTGCCATTGTTTTTTGTGGTTTTCCTATAAATGCATAGCCTTTGGTGGTGCTATTTGAGGATCCAACTAGCCTCTGGGCTGATGACTTAACAGACAGACAGATGTCCGTGGTGTAAAACTCTAAACGTATAATATGGCATTTAATGATGCAAACTGACCGATGTACTGTAGGTAGGACTCTTTCAGACCGTATATGCACAATTGTGCGGGTTCGTATGTTATTTATGTCTGAGATTATTTGACGTTTTCTTGGCACTAGACCGGACTGCAGTGCTTGTGCGGGACACATAGCATGTACTTCAGTTGTTTTCATTTAGCGCTGGACCACCAGGGGGCAGGAAGAAGAGTTAAAAAATACAGTTCATCGGCAAGATGATGGGAAGCAGTAATGCCTAAAGTAAGTATTTACCGGGCGAGTTGGCCGTACGCGTAGAGGCACGCGGCTGTGAGCTTGCATCCGGGAGATAGTAGGTTCGAATCCCACTATCGGCAGCCCTGAAAATGGTTTTCCGTGGTTTCCCATTTTCACACCAGGCAAATGCTGGGGCTGTACCTTAATTAAGGCCACGGCCGCTTCCTTCCAACTCCTTGGCCTTTCCAATCCCATCGTCGCCATAAGACCTATCTGCGTCGGCGCGACGTAAAGCCCCTAACAAAAAAAAGTAAGTATTTAAATTACTCTCCACTGTAAAATAGAACATTTCATCATGTACATATGTATATTCACATGCAATGAGGTATTTTTTTTCTTTTTTATAAGTAGTGAATTAAGTCCTGACACGCACAATTGTGTAGGTGCTTTTTCTGAGATGTTAATTTTTATTTTGTACAATATACTAAAAATATATGTGTTTAAGAGTGTTTTGGTCAGTTTTTGATGTACAAACAGAAAATTCACACCGCCAGTTTCCTTTCAGGTCTTAAAGGGATGAAACGTTATACGTTCATTCAGTAGCAAAGCCCTGAGGTACAGTTATGCTAAAACTGGCCCAGAAAATGAAGTATTAGCATGTGTTTGGTATCTGTCGTACAGCATCATGCTCTCGGAATCACATCTTCTAAACCTGCTACCTATCTGTTTCGGGAAAATAAAGAAAAATACATCTACTACAGTATTCTGAAATTCTTTGTTTGAAACTAGCCTAGTACGCGTTCATTTTCTGGCTGTGTGCCTGCTTCTCCACATCCATCCACTTCGATATAGTGGTTCCTTGTACTCTTTTTGTTTGTGAGGGACCGAGGGGAAGACTCGCTGTAGGATGGCCTGTCTGTACTGGAATCGGTTCTCTGTGGGATGTAATGGGATCTGGAGTTTCCCTAGGTCTGATGTAACTTGGTGAACCACTTGGTATTGGAAGCCTTTCCCCTACTTGTCACTGTGAGAATTCTGTTGGTAAACCTGCAGGGTTTCTGGTGGGTCTTGTCCCTATAGAAGGTCCGTCGCCTTTTCCTCATACACGTGACTATGTCTTCTCGATGTTCGTAGAGCTCCTTGTTGTGCCTGATCCTGCAGGTACCATCCTACTCTTTTATGGGTCCTACAACTATCCTCCTCAAGATCTTCATAAGTTCTTTTTTCCTGAATGGGCCCTTTCGTTTCGTCAAGAGGCACTCAGAAGCGTTGAGTGCAGAGGGTCTTACTATTGAGTTGTAGTGCTTCAGCTTTACGTTCTTGGAGAGGTACTTGTAGATATAGAGATGCTTTTACAGGAATGATAGGCACTCTTTAACTTGGTGCACCTGATGTTTATGGCCAAAGTTTCGCTAATGCCTTTAAATCAATCAAGAAATCAATGATATCTTATTAATAAATTAGAAGGAACAGACATGAAAATAGCGAGAATATTCGCTGGTACAGACAGGTGAGAACAATGAAATGAGGGTACTCGGAATGAGCAGTGGGAAAGCAATTTCTTTAAATGACTTTTACCGAATATTGGCTCATAAAACTACATGGACTCTGCTGAATGAAGTGGTGTATAATTTATTATGATACGCTACACGTAAACATTTAAAAAAATTGTTGTAGTATATTAATGCAGAAGTGAGAAATTTTACAACTTCGGGCATGCTTCTATTTGAAGTTACCTATTTTTATAACCGTTTGATCTAGAAAGCTATGGTTTTCACTAACCTGTTCCAGAATGATGTGCTAAAACGTTGCCAGCACCTTCATATCAAACACTCAGATACTGTCGACTATGGACCAGGCTGATTTTAGGTGCTGACGTAGGTAAGTGCTTGAGTGAACATTGTGTCTTACTTTGAACTCAGTTTCTGAAAATTGATTTTTTCACACGTTTGACTTATCTACTGAAGTATACAAGTTAAGGAGATATTTTTTTCAGAGAGTTATTTTATGCCTTAATGCAGCTAATGAACTAGAAAAAATATTTTCCTTGACTGGTTTACAATTTAGAGTATTTTTAATAACATTTTCTTGCTAAAATATGGAACAATAAAATAATTAATAGATGTACAGCTGTTCACTCAATCTCCTTCATTCTAGGTCAGTACGTAATTATCAGTGGTGAAAATTTTATAACTTCAACCTTAATGGCTCCTGTGATATTGGGATATCTTTTCTGTCAAATTAACATTGTCAAGACAGGGCTTTACCACGCCCATTAAGTTAGGAATGAACTTGATTGATGAATCAGTACACATAAAGCGGCTTCGGTTGTGGGGCCATGTGAGGCGAATGGAGAAGGATAGGTTACCTAGGAGAAAAATGGATTCGATCATGGTGGGTAGGAGAAATAGAGGGAGACCTAGGTAACGATGTTAAGCCCGAGTTTCTAATGATTTAAAGAATAAACTATGGAACTGGGTACAAATGGAGGATTATCGTCGAGTTTAGTAAATTTACAGAGGCTTACAGACTGAAGGATGAAATACATAATTTTAGCGGTTTATTTCGTTTCCCTGAACCTGCATCCTCCTTTTCCCTGTATGCCTTAACTCGCAAAACCAGGATAAATTCACCCCCCTCATGTTCTGTATTCCCGCCTCTCTCTTGTTCAAAAACTTTATTTATCCGCATTCCAACTCTCCTTAGCTTTTTATCTTTTGACAGGAATTTAGATGTTGTTTCTTCGCATACCTCCTTTAATCAATTCTTCCTTAACTTAATCTAGCTCATTTCCTTTTTTGTTCTTTTCTCATTGCTTTTACCTCTTTTGCACATAATGTAATATTTATGTTTTACTGTACTGTACAGTTAGTTACGTGTCATATCTGTATTTATCTTATTGTGACTAGCTATAGTTCTTCTCTTCTTTCTACTTTCAATCTTAAATTTTCGTCGTTCTTTTCCATTGTCTTTTTGTTTTATTGTTAATTGTTGTGTCTCTACAGTTATTTTGTTAGTTTTTAATTTTCTTTCGCTACTTTTTTCATTAGATGATTGTCCTTAGTTACTCTTTCATTTAGTTTTTAAGGTTGTATTCTGTTACTCTATTGTAAAAATAGTTTTCAATGCGGGACACTGTAATTCGGCTTCTCGCTGTTTTGGTTTCCCAAATAAATAAATAAATAAATAAATAAATAAATAAATAAATAAATAAATAAATAAATAAATAAATAAATAAATAAATAAATAAATGTACGTAAATTAATTTTACGTTGTGGGTTTCGGCGAGGCCACTCTTTCAGGAGTAAGTGTTACGAAAAAAGAATTTTTCAGATTTCCACGGTTACGAGACACACAAAAAATAACGGAACTGATGATCGAAGCATAAAAGGGTCTCTTATTCACATTTTGGAGTAAGATTATGTACCAAGGATAGTTTAAATAAAAACAAATACAGCAGTGCAGAGAAGTGTGGTGGAATAATTAAAAGTACGCTGTTTCTTCTGTAGTGGAGTGTACAGCTGCGATTTGCTTGTTGCTCACAAAACGCTGTGCAAATGTACTGAAAATAATCAAACGCTTAAGAGAGAAGGAGAGTGGTGGAAAAGAGAAGGAGACATCATTAACGAGAAGGGCCATTTAAATGAGGGTATTCACTCAAATGAGCACACTCAATAGTAACAAAGACCGGGATAGTCATTCGGCTGAAGAAGCCCCTTTGTTTAGTCATATGCCTCGAGGTAAACACGTCTTTTTAACTTAAGTTTTCGAGAGTTGAAAGGAAAAACGTTTCTTTAAGTAGCGCAGGTTGTTTGCGTACCCGAGAAGAATATAAGGACTGTCCCTTATAACTTAGGGAGACATCTAATTATGGAGAATAATTACGCGTGTATATACTGTGAAATGAAAGCTTGCATTCCTCCTCTGTTTGACACGCGTTAACAAGCATTCATTTAACCTGTATATGGATACCCTCTCGTATCCGACACCTACTAGACCTAGGCATGGCTAGTACACAAAAATGTCAGATAATCCTAGGAAGAATTTAAAACATTAGGAATGTAAAATAATCCTAGGAACAAGCAAAACCCCGTACAGAAATACTGAAAGGAATATAAAATAGTTTTACAGTGACTAAAGCTGTAACTGTAATACCAGTAGAATTACATAACTTAGAGAAAATGTGCATTCGTATCTTGAAATGAACACGAATACGTCGTGGTGGGTGAAACGTAACGCCCCCACAGATTGTATGTCACATGATATACACATACTTACCAATACGAGTGATAATTGCAGATTGAAAAGGAAAACAAAGTGGAATCGCTGTGACATTTTAGCTAAGGCACCCTAATAAGCTGCGTGAATTTTAATTCGCCATTCCTTACTACAATAAACGGAGACTAACTAAAAAAGTCCCGAATCTGCCAAATGAAAGAGGAAAATAAATTTAAATTTATAAAAAATAAAAAATAACTATGTAAAAGAAATAACAGGTCGGTGGGGGGCGGGGTTAAGCGAAATGCAATGAAATATAGAAAAATAATCCTGGAACTCACACAGGAATATCCAATAGAGTTACAGCGACTAAAAACAAAATTTCTGGTAAGGCTGAACTGTGATACCAGTAGACTTACATGAGTTACATACAGAAAACATGCATTCGTATCTTGAAATAGACACAAAGAAGACGTGGTAGGCTTTGCTAAGTATATGATTAAAGTCGCTGGAGCAAGTAAAAACCGATCAAGTGACTGCACAGTCTGAGTGACGTAGCTATCAGTACATAGTGGGTTCAAACCCAACTGTCGGCAGCTCTGTCGATTGTTTTCCATGGTTTTCCTTTATAACTACTAACAAATGCTGGGGTTGTACCTTAATTAAGACAACGGTCGCTTCCTTCCCATTTCTAGCCCTTTTATATACGACCATCACTATAAGACACAGGCTATCTGTGTCGGTGCGAAGTAAAGCTAATTGTAATACAAAAAGGAAACCTGTATTATTATTCAAAATAAGTTAAAATGATTACATTCTTATTTGTTCATTTACATGTTCAGTTAAAAGTACCTATTTTCGCCAACTGCAGCGCTTACCTGATTTTAGTAGTTTCTTTTTACAACGGCATAATTGGTAATTTTTATTATCTTTACAAATTCCTGACCTTCGGTCGTAATCGACATTGTGGCCAGTCTCTATTTGTATTTTTCTTGTACTTGTTAATGAACGTACACACAAACGTCGAGTCCCCGAGTGAAGGAAATTAACCCTACTATTATGTAGCAGCCCGGTCCTAGTCCAGTTCGATATTTCCACAAAGGGATGAGTGAGAAAAGTTCGGAGACCTCCCAGCCGTCCTGACTGCAGGGAGTGGCCTCTCCTTCTGTTGTGCTTTCATAGGGTTTTCCTGTGTACTTTCGAGAAGACAAAATGAGAAACTTTCGTCTCTAGTCGATCCCCAAATATTCTAATATACTTATTCCAAAATCAGGAAGTAAAACGGAGAGTAGTTGAGTAGTTGGGTCTGGGCGGCAGTAGTGCTGACTGACGTCAGTCTTGTGTTGGAGTATCGAGTATGATCAACTAGAGTCCGTGTCTGAGTATCATCGTGTTGGAGTACGGAGAACTGTGTTAGCACTACGGTGGACTGTAGACCGACGTGGAGTCTGCGTATGGAACAGCTGGTCTGAGCAGAGTTGGAACAGCGTTAATGGACGGTGTTGTGGAGAGTATCGTAGTGCTTCTTAGCACTGTTGAGTTGTTGCCGTAATTTGACCGCTGTTTAGCTATCACTGTTAAGTACTTCACTATATGGAGTAGTTACGTTGCCTGCAAGTTAATCGAATTGACTGTGTGAGTTACTGCTCGTATCTGGAGTCGAACCAACGGACAGTCGTCGTGTGTGGTGATTGCTAGTAGATTTTGTGAACAGACATATAAATGTTGAGCGACTTGATAGGAGTGACTGAGCGCAGCCAAGCGAAGGGAAAGTAAAGCTTGTCAATGAGAATTATAGCCCAGCTGGAGTCGTACTGTAAGATACTTGTAAATAGACAGTAAATAGTGGGGTGTGATTGAATATATGTTTGTGTGTGCTAACTGGGTCAGAATGAATTAAATTAGATCGATAAAACAGACAGTGCTTTAATCATAACAATATACCGGTAAAATCCTTGGCCAGGCCGGGAATCAAACCCGGGGTACTCTGAATAGAAGAACGTAAGTAAGTTGACCATATAGTCAAGGAGCCGAACGATCTTATTAGTTTTTCAGATGTACTTAGGTCTTTACCGACCACTTAATGAGTCCAGTCTTCTGCTCCATACGTTTCCTGTAGGATTTTACCCCTTTAATTATTCATGTATTTGAACATTTTTTAAAGTGTACGAAAATTCGTAAAATATCAGGCACAAAAACTTCGATATTTTTAAAAATGTTCATTTTAATTTTTCTGTTTTCTTTTTCCGATGGATCTCGTCAAGACGAATCATATTACACTTCACTCGTCTCTATATACCAAGCTACACCACACGGTAACAGAATTCCAACCGCCAAACCTGCGCGGCCATCTTGCCACGACGTCATACGCATTACGTCAGCTACCGTGGTCACGTTTTGTGTATTCTTCTATTTTAAATAGCATGGATTCTATTACCGTATAATTATGTAATATGTTTGATCTGTAATCATCCGCCTCATTGGCTGAATGGTCAGCATTGAGGCTTTCAGTTCAGAGGGTCCCAGGTTGATTCCCCGCCGGGTCGGGGATTTTAATTATGTTTCATTAATTATTCTGGCTCAGGTACTGGGTGTTTGTGTTTGTTCCAACACTTTCCTGTTAGTATTCAGATAACACGCTACACTACCAACCACCACAGAAAAACGCAATAGTGATTACATCCCTTCATAGAATGTTGACGTCAGGAAGGGCATCCGGCCGTAAAAAAGGCCAAATCCACATGTGCGACATAGGTCTCACCCGCTACCCCACAGGTGTGGGAAAAGCTGTAGAATAATAATAATAATAATAATAATAATAATAATAATAATAATAATAATAATAATAATAATAATAATAATAATAATAATAATAAGTAAGTTTTGAGCAGTAATCACTGTTTCGCGTTACATGACGTTTCACGTCAGAAAGGGTACAGTTCTGTTGGTCTACTGGTCATTACGCTATGCTTGTTAAATAACTAATACGATCAGTGTTGTGTAAAGAGTACCTGACAGCAAAGAATTAATTTAGGCCAGTCTGAAATTTTGTTCCTTCTTTTATGACCGCATAGGGTCACTTTAGTCGGTGTCATCCAGATTGCGAACAGTCCAGACTGCGAACAAGTGGGTACCTGAAGGGGATAATTTGGGTTGACACACATTAATGAGTCCAGATTGCGAAGAAATGGGTACCTGAAGGGGATGATTTGGATTTGACACACATTAATGAGTCGAGATTGCGGCCAGGCATAAAGTAGAGGCGCTTAAGCGAGAATATAATGAGCAAGAATATATAATTTTATATATGTCACGCTACTCATCTAGATGTATTGTGGCAGCAGTGTGCATCAATAGAGGCACCTATAGTCTTCTGAAATTCTTTAGAAAGCCGCTTTAATTATTACCAGGGAGATTTGAATTTATTCACAAACCAGCTCTGGAAATAAACAAAGCGGCCTGAAAAAAAACCCTCAATTGGTACACACAATTGGAATACTGGGTAATACACACAAAAAAAGTTAAAAGCATGTAAGAAAAAAACACTTGTTTCAAAATAAACTGACTAATTCACTTCTTAGGTATTATGTTGATTAATAATAATAATAATAATAATCAATATTTTAAAGGCTAATGCCTTGTTGATGCAACCACTCACTACTTTCATTGGCGTAATCATAATAATACCGGGCGAGTTGGCCGTGTGGTTAGGGGCGCGCGGCTGTGAGCTTGCATCCGGGAGATAGTGGATTCGAATCCCACTGTCGGCAGCCCTGAAGATGGTTTTCCGTGGTTTCCCATTTCCACACCAGGCAAATGTTGGGGCTGTACCTTAATTAAGGCTACGGCCGCTTCCTTCCAATTCCTTGGCTTTTCCTATTCCATGGTCGCCATACGACCTATCTGTGTCGGTGGGACGTAAAGCCACTAGCAAAAAAGAAATAATAATAATAATAATAATAATAATAATAATAATAATAACATATTAATAATCCAACTCTCACTAACCCACCATAAAAAGTGCCACTGTAATTATGTTATACAATAAAAAATCGTCTTCTAAATGGTAAGATTACCTCAAAGTAAATTTTAGTAAACATTTTCAATAAGAAAAATATTTTTTAAAATATGGTTAGGTTATCTAAAACATCCCAGTGTAGCAGTTAATGGTAATACTACTAGAAGTATGAGTCTGTTTTGAAAATTGTATCTGTTTTATGTATCTCACGTCAACACTAATCTCTGTTCGCAATCTGGACTGTTCGCAATCAAGGCACAACCCTTTAGTCAGTCCATCGTTCAGGTCTCTAAGAAGGGATGGTTCGGGCTTTGCGGTCCTCCCAGTACTTCTTCAGACACTCCGATCTTTGTGCCCTTTCCTCTGTTGTAAATATATGTGCTGTTAGTTTGTTTCGTGTAAGGGTAAGGCGGAGGTGTGTATTCTTGAGTTTTTCAATTTTATCTTATTTGGGGTGTCTTCCGTTGTGAGGCCTATTTCCTTCACATCCTCTCTTACTTCTCCCAGTCTGTAATGGGTTCTAACTCTTTGTACACGAGTTTGTTAGGTATTATCCGCCACTGTCCATCTTTCTGGTCTTTTTTGTAGATGCAGGTTTCATATCATTTTTTTTCCATGGCACTACAGCCCTTGAAAGGCCTTGGCCTACCAAGCGACCGCTGCTCAGTCCGAAGGCCTGCAGATTATGAGGTGTCGTGTGGTCAGCACGACGAATCCTCTCGGCCGTTATTCTCGGCTTTCTAGACCGGGGCCGCTATCTCACCGTCAGATAGCTCCTCAATTCTAATCACGTAGGCTGAGTGGACCTCGAACCAGCCCTCAAGTCCAGGTAAAAATCCCTGACTTGGTGGGGAATCGAACCCGGGGCCTCCGGGTAAGAGGCAGGCACGCTACCCCCTACACCACGGGCCCGGCAGGTTTCATAATAGGCATTCTTAATTTTATGGATGAATCCCTCCATTTACGTGGGTAGGGACATAAATCTCAGAAGCGTGCAGTAGAGCCGGAAGTATGACAGCCTAGTACAGAGTTTTGTGTGCAGCTACAGGTCATAGGACGATAAGACGCACCTACTACTCTTCTATAAAGAAGCTGCTGCCGTGCCGATACGACAGTTAAATTTGCGCACCAGCAGGTTTCGGTATAATGGTATATAATTTATGAATATTTACGGTATTTAATAAGTGTAGTGGTAGGTTAGACGCAGATATTGTCAAGCTTTCGTGAGGTTAATCTGCATGGATACGTATTTGGACTTTCTCTCGAATGAGCTATCATATTCGACACCTCAACATTAATAATAATAATTTCGTATTACTATTTCTAGCCGGGTGCAGCCCTTGTAAGGCAGACCCTCAATTGAGGGTGGGCGGCATCTGCCATGTGTAGGTAACTGCGTGTTATTGTGGTGGAGGATAGTGTTATGTGTGGTGTGTGAGTTGCAGGGATGTTGGGGACAGCACAAACACCCAGCCCCCGAGCCATTGGAATTAACCAATGAAGGTTAAAATCCCCGACCCGGACGGGAATCGAACCCGGGACCCTCTGAACCGAAGGCCAGTACGCTGACCATTCAGCCAACGAGTCGGACACCTCAACATTGAAAGCACCAGTTACAAGGCGGCATGTAAGCCTTCATTCGGAGAAAGGTTTTCGTAACGGAGTGGTGAATGCAGGGGCTACGAAATATTAAGTGTACGCGTTCGAATCACTACCCTAGCTTTTCTGTACATTTTACTTTTCTTTGACTGCTTACGCTTCTTCTTCATCTTCTTCTGCTATTCTTATTATCCTCCTTTTTTGCAAGTGGTTTAACATCTGACCAACTGAGCAAAGTTTATGGCGATGAAAGGAGAAGAAAAGGCTAGGCTAGGGAAGGAAAGCCAGTGGCGATAGCGTTGCTGATGGTGCACGCACGCACATTAATAGTGTCCCGACATAATAAGCACTGCCCCACTCCAGTACTGAAAATGAGGCGAGAGAGTAAAGGGATAGTATTCAAGGCCACTCCAGTACTGAAAAGGAGGGGAAGGGAGTGAACAAGTAGTGCTGAATATACAGTGTGTGTATTCCGGCGTTATTCTGTAACATTGTATTAAGATGGCTCCTATGCTATCACAAGTGAATCAAGGACGTATTATTGGCATGTGGGAGGCTCACATGGTCCCCGAAGCAATACCATGCAGTCTTAAGACAGTTTGGAGACGGATAGAAATATGGCAAGAACGAGGCGAAGAAGAATTGGTAGACCCGATGTAACGCAGCTACAAAATATTTCTAACTAGTATAAAATACTTTTCGGTTGAAAACCTCCTTTACCTCTTAATACAGTAATTAGCAGAGTAGGTTACTTTTTAATGTTTTATGTTAAAATGCTATTTGTTCGGGGCGTCGACCTATAGAGTTCTTTTGCCCCTACTTGCATAATATATGAACCTGCATGTAATTGGAATTGCGGAAGTGTTGAGTGTTGAATGTGAGAAACGTTAAGGACGACACAAATACGCAGTCCCCAGGCCAGGGATATCATCATTTACAATTAAAACCCCTGACCCGGCCGGGAATCGAACCCGGAGCGGCCGGACGCGTTGCCCCGTACACCGCGGGGCCGGACGAGTATGTAACCTAATGCTGTACTTCAATACATCCGCCACTGTGCTCATTTCGATCACAACGAAGTCTTGTAGCGGGTTGTCTGCATGCAGTCCATGCAGCAATGCGTTAAGCGAGAAGGTGAGTCACTGTGTCTTCGACACTACCCCTTCCGCCATGTTTTGTACTGGATTGGCCTTCAACACTACCCCTTCTCTCTCTCCCCTTGTTTTCAGTACTGGAGTGGGGCAGTGTTGATTGTTTATGTCGGGACACCATTAATGTGCACGTCTGTACATCCCTAGCATTTGCCTAATAAGTAATAATAATCGTATGGCCTCAGCTGCCGTTACCAGGCATTTTAATTTGACGCTATCTGGCTGTCTGCTCGTGAATTCCGACGTTCCTTTTTACACTACGCTTACTAGATGGCAGACAAAACTGTATTTCTCTTGGGCGTCTATTGTCGACTAACACCAAATCTGTTGCCAGAAATTTTTTACATGGCGATATCGAGCGATATGGAGTGTCGAATGCACGTTTTCCGGACTTCAAAAACCCGTTTTTGAACCCACTATCTTTGGATCTGGCGTCCGACACTCTACCACTGATCCACATAAGTAGCTATTTTCCTAGTGTGAAATGGGAAACCACGAAAAACCATCACTCGAATGCGTGCATATACAGTACCTATGCGGTCCACACCACGCAGTCAACTCGTTTGGGGCACTTCTCTTCATTTCCTCAAAATATTTTATTTCATAGTTAACTTTCTTACTCTACTGTACGCTGTTCTGACTATTTACGTAAAGTAAATAAGTGTTAGTTCCTTTCTCACTCATTGTCTTTTACTTTACAAAGAAAATTGTTCACTCACCTGAAAAAATTTCTTGCGCTATTTATTCTTTCTTATACTATATTTCAAGAAATGTTATTAGCTCGCATCTGGGAGATAGTGAGTTCGAACCCCACTGTCGGCAGCCCTGAAGATGGTTTTCCTTGGTTTCCCAATTTCACACTAGGCAAATTAAGCTTAATTAAGGCCGAGGCCGCTTCCTTCCCATTCCTAAGCCTTTCCTGTCCCATCGTCGCCATAAGACCTATCTGTGTCGGTGCGTCGTAAAGCAAATAGCAAACCAAGAAAAAATAAAGATTATTAGGAAAATTATGTCTGTAAATCCTAGTATTCTTCTTCTTTTTCCGGATTTGGTCATCTATTGTCCGCATAGTCCGACTCGTTGGCTGAGCGGTCAGCGTACTGGCCTTCGGTTCAGAGGGTCCCGGGTTAGATTCCCGGCCGGGTCGGGGATTTTAACCTTAATTGGTAAATTCCAATGGCACGGGGGCTGGGTGTATGTGTTGTCTTCATCATCATTTCATCCTCATCACGACGCGCAGGTCGCCTATGGGAGTCAAATAGAAAGACCTGCACCTGGCTAGCCGGACCCGTCCTGGGATATCCCGGCACTAAAAGCCATACGACATTTCATTTCAATGTCCGCATAGAACTTAAGGCTTCTTGACCTTTCTTCTCTTCTCTTCCCAAAACCTCTTAATTTTTTCGCTTCTCTTCCTTTTCTTCTCTTCGGAAATGATCCGTTCAAGCCTCCGTTTTAGTGGTTTCTCTCCAAATGATATTAGACTGTCAACATTTCTTCTAAACTCTCTTTTATTGTGGAGCATCTGTAGTATAATTCCAATTTCGTTCGCATCCATCTTCACCCCTTCTACCCACTCGGTGGTGGCATTTAACCCCTTGATGTATTTGAAGGTCCTTTTGGTCAGCCATTTTTCATCCAGTTTTATTCGTTGAATTACAGCCTTCGTTTCAGCGTTGTGTCTGTGATCTTTTCAGTGTACTTGTAGAGCTCCTCATATACCTTTTTCTTCCAAGTCCCATCAGTAGTCTTCTGTGGACCCAGAATTTTTTTTAGAATTATCATTTTCTTCTTTTCGAGTTCCTGCAGCTCCCATGTTTTATTTAAAATCAGGCGCTCTGAAGCATACAGTCCTTCCGGTTTTATTACTGAGTTATAATGTCGGATTTTAGTCTTGTAGGATATTGCCTGTTTGTTAAACCTGTTTTGTGTTAGCTTGCAGGCCAGATCTAATTTTCTGGCTCTTGCTTTGTTTGCCTCTTTACCCATTCCGTTGAGTTGGATCCGTTCTCCCAGGTATATGAACCCCTACTCATGGATATTAAATAATTAATAATACTTCACTGTTATTGGTTTTGCGTCCCACTGACTACGTGTATTGTTTTCGGAGACTAGGATGTGCCAGAAATGCCTCCCGCTGCAGAACTTGAAAGTGCCAGTACATCTACCGACATAAGGCTGGCGTATTTCAGTTCAAAACTGGCGGAAGGAAAGATTAATATTGCCAACCCACAAATGAAAGAACGAAACTTAGTAAGGACAAAAACTTATAAGTACAACATTTCTTCAAATAAAGTTCCTTCACTTCGCACCAGGGTGCATGACCATAGTATTTTAGTAGAGACATCTGTGGGAGAATATCCACTCTTCTTGATAAATAGTAAACAAAAACAAACCAGGGTGCATGATCATAGTATTTTAGTAGAGACATCTGTGGGAGAATGTCCACTCTTCTTGATAAATAGTAAACAAAAACAAGTCGAAATTCGCACAGTGACATCTTCAGAGGAAAAATTTAAGTTGGTCTAGTTCCAAGTTCAGTGTTTCTCCAGTAGAGGAGTTCTAATTGGCGCAAGATTTAAACGTGCGGCGGAGATGTGTAGCACCCGGTACAGTAAGTATCTAGGTGTTAATATAATGAAAGATCTTCATTGGGGTAATCACATAAATGGGATTGTAAATAAAGGGAAATAAAGGGTACAGATCTGTGCACATGGTTATGAGGGTGTTTAGGGGTTGTAGTAAGGATGTAAAGGAGAGGGCATATAAGTCTCTGGTAAGACCCCAACTAGAGTATGGTTCCGGTGTATGGGACCCTCACCAGGATTACCTGATTCAAGAACTGGAAAAAATCCAATGAAAAGCAGCTCGATTTGTTCTGGGTGATTTCCGACAAAAGAGTAGCGTTACAAAAATGTTGCAAAGTCTGGGCTGGGAAGAACTGGGAGAAAGAAGACGAGCTGTTCGACTAACTGGTATGTTCCGAGCTGTCAGCGGAGAGATGGCGTGGAATGACATTAGTAGACGAATACGTTTGAGTGGCGTTTATAAAGGTAGGAAAGATCACAATATGAAGATAAAGTTGCAATTCAAGAGAACAAACTGGGGCAAATATTTATTCATAGGAAGGGAAGTTAGGGATTGGAATAACTTACCAAGGGAGATGTTCAATACATTTCCAATTTCTTCGAAATCATTTAGGAAAAGGCTGAGAAAACAACAGATAGGAAATCTGCCACCTGGGCGACTGTCCTAAATGCAGATCAGTATTGATTGATTGATTGATTGATTGATTGATTGATTGATTGATTGATTGATTGATTGATTGATTGATTGATTGATTGATTGATTGATTGATTGATTGATTGATTGATTGATTGATTGATTGATTGATTGATTGATTGATTGATTGATTGATTGATTGACAATAATACATTACACTGCAAACAGCTGCAAAAATACATTATTCACGTGAAAAATTGGTAACACACTGTTCAGTGCACAATTCCAAATGATCATCAGTTAATCAAATTCTGGACCTAAATTTAATGAAGTTCATATTTGAAAATAGTAATTCACTAAGTTACGTTGAAGACCTAGTCTTGTCCTAAATGACTTCAAAGAAGACGGAAATTCATCAAATATATTTTCACGATAAATTATTCCAGTCCCTAATTCCTCTTCTTATAAGTCACTATTTGACCCAGATTGTCCTCTTGAATTCCGACTTTATCTTCATGTTATGATCTTTCCTAAATTTAGAAGCTCATTCGTCTACTAATGTCATTCCACGCCATCTCTAGACTCACAGCTCGGAACATACCACTTAGTCGAGCAGCTTGTCTTCTTTCCCCAGCTCATAGTTTGCAACATTTTCGTAACACTAGTCTTTTGTCACAAATCGCCCAGAACAAATCGTGCTGCTTTACTTGGGATTTTTTCCAATTCTGGTATCACGAGATATTGGTTTGGGTCCCAGGTACTGGAACCATACTCTAATTAGGATATTACCATATTATTATACGTTGTCTCCTTTATATCCTTACTACAACCTAAATATTAAGAGATGTGTAACGTTTATTTACAATACCGATAATCTGCTTACCTCAATGTAGATCATTACTCATATTAACACCTAAGTATTTACAGTGATCCCCATGATGGACTTCCACCGTTTCAACGCAATACTTCAAACTGAGAGGGCTTTTCTTCTTGGTGTAAATTACATCCTGCCTTTTAATCACGTTTACCATCATGTCGAAATACCCTGCCCAACTCGCAACATTGTCGAGGTCTTTTTTTTTACTAGTCATTGACATTCTACATAAATACAGTTGTAAGGGGTCCACTGTCTGTAATTTCGTTTGTTTTGCCAATTTTTCATATATTTATCCGTTGTATGTCAACTGAAGACCGAATCGGTAGTTTTTATTTTTCGTGTCTCTTTGTCTGTTTGTTCCACCTTCACAGCGAATCGGCTGGATAGATCTCGATCCAACGTCATATTTAGAGTATACTCATCCCGGGGAAGGTTTTGATATCCTGGTTTAAAGTCTTTGAACAGACGGGGATTTATAGGCAAACAGAAGGAGTTTTCCTGCTTTTTCTCTCATTCTATTGATTTTCTGTAAACGCCGTGGACTGTATGTGAAACGTCTCTTCATTGTAAACAACTTTTGTTATGTTCATAATTTAACTTATTCTTTAAACGAAGGAGAAAATGACTCTTCAGTGCAGGTATCATGCTCTGCATTGAATGATCGACAGACCAACAACGAACCTACAGGTTACCATGGCAACGTCTCTGACTGCTTGCCATCAGGGAAATAACGTATTAACATTTTCGTCATCATTGCTGTAAACTCGTCGTTGTTCCTTGGGTAGACAGCAAGAGAGACGTCAATCGGCCATTTTGCCGGATATTGGCAGAATATCGCAGGAGGTTATAACCGTCCTCGAATAGGATAAGTGTTAACACTATGAGTCATATTCTTATCTGTTTACCTGTGAATCCCTGCGCCTAAGTTTCTCCTCTGTTACCGCTTTCTTATATCCGCAACTCATACCATTACAATTTATTGAGAGACATTTGATTTTCCAATACATCCACTTGGCATTTACATATTTGCCTTATCCGGCTCTCCTCAGTTATAATCCTATTTTCTATTGATTTCAACTTTCTTAACTGCACTATTTTCTTCCTTAAGTACTCCGTATGTATGCGAGTACTAATCTCGAAACCTTGACACTCTTTTCTCTGAGGAAATATACCAAGCTATGCAAATCTATAAATTTTGACCCTGGAAACTCTCGAAATATGGATGCAATTTTAATTATTGTGCAGACTTTCGTTTCGGCATAATTGGTGGCTAAACGGTAAGTCGTATTACAAAAGAGATAACGTAATCACCGTTCTATTTGGGGAGATCAACAACTTTGGTCGTATGACGTATTGTCGTGTGTCGATTGTTGATACGTTAGATAGCGCTGCATTTCTCGGTTGTATCAAATCTTTCGAACTCGTCTAGGAGTTGCATTGCGAAAAAGGACCTGTCTTTATAATGAAAACTCTCGCATCTATTGTAAATTGCAGTTGCCAGGTGAGCCTGCCGTTACGGTGGAAACTCCCGAACTCGATTTGACTGGCAGTAGGAAATGTGGCCTGCCATTATCTTCAAAACTTCCCCATGCCTACATCGGAACAACGTACTCCGTCCTCCCAGTTTAGTTTCTAGGATAGCGCTAAGAGGCATGCAGTTTAATAACATTTTACTCACTGCCTTTACAGCAATTTAGGGAGAAATCCATGTACAATGTAGAATACCGTTGCGAAGCACTAGTACACTTGCTAGTCTTCTATAAAGGTGATTTTAAATGTTAATATTTGTCCTGCAGTTTAGAGTGATATGTATTTCTATACGCATATCTCAATTTCAGAGTCCAGTTTAACGTCCCCTTGATTTCCTTTGTCTCTCATTAACCCTCAACAAGTACTAAATCTATCCTCACGGTGTACACGCATGCATGTCCCGATGTAAACAAAGCATGGCGCTCCCCCTCTCACGTCCTCGCTTAACGCATTGCTACGGATAGACAGCCTGTTACAGTAATGATTGAAATGGGCACAGTGGTGGATGTAAAGCAACACACACACTGTGCCTTCAACTCTACCCGTTCACCCCTTTCCTTACTTTTCGGCACTGGAGTAGCCTTCAACACTACCCCTTCGCTCCCTTTCCTACTTTTCAGTACTGGAGTGAGGCAGTGTAGATTGTTTATATCGGCACACATTTTCTGTGAATCCGTGTACCAGCGAATCACGATTGACAAGTTGCCGGCCCCTGGCTACGAGGATACCAGTCATATAGACTAAACACGCTCTCTGTCAAAAGGTAGGCCCAGTTTAGGTATGAGTACTCAAATTAGTGCAGAACACATTGTTATAGAGTGTGACAGGTTTGGCTTCATACACGAACGAATGGTAAAGGTAGAGTGAAATGCTGTGTGTCTCGTTTATGGGTGGTGCTGAATAATGACATTCACAAGACGGGTACTGAGTCTGAATGTTATGAAAATTATTAATGATAGCACCAATCGTGCTGCAATAGTACTTTCTGATGCAAGGAGGAAAGCAATAATTGAAAACAACCTCACTTCTCATAATGTCTCGTATGCCTCATTGTAGGGTCACCATAGGTTTTCGCGGTTTCCATGTAACTTTTTGCGCTGTTTGATGATCTAAGCATTCACCGGGCTGAAGCATTGACAGAGTGACACACACGAAGAGCATGAGACTGTTGACCACAGTGTCCTCATCCACATGTGAAACAACATTGACCGAGCGAATGGCCACGTCGTTTGGGGCACTTAGCTGCCAGCTTGCATTCGGGAAACAGTGGGTTCGAATCACACTGTTGGCAGCCCTGGAGATGGTTTTCGCTGGTTTCCCATTTTCACACCTTAATTAAGGCCACAACCGCTTCCTTCCCACTTCTAACCCTTTCCTATCCCGTCGTCACCATAAGACTTATGGGTGTCAGTGCGACGTAAACAAATTCTAAAAATAAAAAATAAAAGTTTGGGCCTGATATCTTGGTATTCACTTAGTATCTAAATAAGTGTGGGGAAACCCAATAAGGATGATGATAATTACAGTTGACTGTGGGAATTAATAGCTACCCACTCTGAAGGTATTACCATCAGACCCATGCCGCGGGGTTATAGACTGAAGCAATACAGAACTTTTAATAACATGGTTGCTATAGGCCGGTTTGAAAACGACCTATCTTAGCATTGGGGAGCCATCGAGAACCAAAAAGGAATTTAATACCCTTCCAGAGAGCTACACATGGCTTGAATAATATTTCATGCCGGGCATAGCTTAAGATGAAGACTAGGAATCCAATAAATCAATACGACCTACTCTCCAGGTCAACGACTTCACTCAAAGAGGGAGATAAAATGACATCAGAATTAAGTTTCCGGGGATTATCTACTGCACTTTTATGTCTCCAAAGGAACTTCCTCCAGTAAATTTTCTCCTTTAGAGAATTTGTTTACAGGAAAGGTCTCATTCGAGCGGTTACAGCACCCTCTCATGGATACCTCTCAATCTACTAAATCTATATCGTGACATATTTCCCCTGGCTATGATACCGGACAGACTCATTACCCAGACAGAGCTAAACCGCTCCTTGTCCAATCTTAGGTCTAATTTGCATATGTGCACTCATAGTGTACGGGATAATATTTACTGTAGATACTTAAATGATAATATCTTATGCCGCAGTTTTAAATGGATATAAAGAACCTCCGTAGCTCAAGCGGCACCACGCCAGCCTCTCATCGCTGGGTTTCGTGATTCAATTTCCGGTCATTCCATGTGAGATTTGTGCTGGAAGACACTCTCCGATATAATTTAATTTCATCTGTCATCCGAGGGCGCTGAGTCTCTTGGTAATTGTCTTTCCCATGCCAAATCAAACGCTGGGCGTCAAATATAAAGACCACCGGGCGAGTTGGCCGTTCGATCAGGAGGGCGTAGCTGTGAGCTTGCATCGGGAAGATAGTGCGTTCGAACCCCACTGTTGGCAGCCCTGAAGGTGGTTTTCCGTGGTTTCCAATTTTCACACCTGCCAAATGCTGGGGGTCTACCTTCATTAAGGCCACGGCCGCTTCCTTCCCACTCCTAGGCCTTTCCTCTCCTATCGTCGCCGTAAGACCTATCTGTGTCGGTGCGACATAAAGCAAATAGCAAAAAAATATAATAATAAAAAGAAGAACATAGATATGGTAAAAGAAACAAATTACTGGAAAGCTCAAAGCATACGTTCACATTTCGATGTACAAAATTCATGCTTGTTAGATCATCTTTACTTGCTTGCATGCATGTTCTCCCATCCATCATTGTCAACCACTTTTTGTTCTGAATCCGTTTCATCATCACGTTCTCTCTAGTAATCCGGATCAATATCTTGGTTGAATTTATCTCAGAACTCGTTGAGAATGATCAGTTTGTGTTCCCACATGCCGGGGCTGTACCTTAATTAAGGCCACGGCCACTTCCTTCCAATGCCTAGGCCTTTCCTATCCCATCGTCGCTGTAAGACATATCTGTGTCGGTGCGACGTAAAGCAAATTAAAAAAGAAACATAGATATGTTCTGTCCTGATTGTTGAGATGGACTTAGTCGTGGCTCCATATTGTACGAATTAATTACACAGCATTGTCACTAAAACAATATTATATTTAACCATAGTAATCACAAAATATTGATTAACCGACAAATACAAATATCTAGGATCAGTCCTCTCTACTGATGGTAATATCGACGCAGACGTCAAGCACCGCATCAGGGTTGGTTGGATGAAATGGCAGTCTCTTACTGGTGTTTTGTGTCATAAGCGGATGCCAGTCAAATTAAAGGGCGAAGTGTTCAAAACCACTGAACAGCCTGTCCTCGTGTACCGCTCCGAATGTTGGGCAAGGCAGAAAAAGCATGACAAGCGAATACATGTCACAGCGATGCGGACGTTGCTGTGGTCAGCGGGAGTCATTCTGCATGGCAAAGTGCGCAATGAACATGTGCGAGGATCTTTCTATATTGTGCCCATCAGCGACAAGATGGAGGAAAAACATCTCCGCTAATATGACCACGTCAGACGAAGAAATGAACACCATTTAGTACGGAAAGATACTACCATCGAAGAGCCGAAGAGAGGAAGAGGGCGTCCTAAAGCAACGTGGAAACGAACTGTTGAGACTGCCTTAAGGAAAAGTGAAATGCTATTAGATCTGGTGCAAGAACGTCGGGCTTACTCCGAGTCAGATGGGCAGACCCTGAGTGAGGTCGGGAGTGTCCTTTTTATGGGTACATATACGGACAGGAAAGAAGAAGCAGAAGAATAAGAAGAAGTAGAAGAAGAATTGAATAACACGGCTCACAAACAATAGCACGGCCGACTTGATACGTCGCTCAAGCTAGCTCAAGCGCAGCGAGGGATCCAGTTGGCCGTGACAGTAGTCACGTAACTGGTATCATACGTCTGCTAGATGGCGCAGAGATCTTACTGCGCTTTACCTGAAGGTCAAATAGAGAGAATGACAGGCAACCTTCACTGCATGGAGCCAACACTCCACGTAAAAGGTACAGGGTTTCGAAGAAGAGAAAACGCTCTCGGAACCGTTCATTTCTGGAACGAAACAGAGTGCATGTCTAAGATCTTATTATATCACTAAGAGCTGAAATTCAGTCTTATGGTGAAATAAAAGACGCTATGCTGTTCTTTGCAAACGTTTTTAAATTAAAAGTTCTCCGGTCCAAATGTGCTCCTTGTAGTAGTTCGCATCGTGTACATTACGCTCTCCAGTCCATTAAGCGGAAAGCTACGCCTATGCATATTTATTCAGCGTTTTCTGAATGGATCGCTCTAGTGGGAGAGAAGTTTAGAGACGACTGTATGACTACGGCCAGGACAGCAACAAACTGAAATCCTTTCGGCGAGGTTTCTCAGGGTCTCTCAGACACGTCTGGTCTTAAAGGAGAACGATAAAACTTTGATTTCCACCTATTGAATACAATACAATTGAATACCTATTGCAGAAAATACAAGAAAAACAAAGAGACAATTAGAATTCCACCGGAGACTGGGTGTGTGTGTGTGTCGTCCTTAAACAGAAAATACAAGAAAAACAAAGAGAGAATTAGAAAAATAAGAAAAATACATCAGTAAGAAAATTCTAAAATAGGTGGAAATCAAAGTTATATCGTTCTCCTTTAACTGACTTTCAATACGGAAAAATGAGGATAGTATCCTGCAACGTCTGGTCTTGCCACGGAATAGACAAATTACAGTGGCGTTAACTTTCTTTACGTGAGTGATTGTTGCAAGGACCTTTAGTGATCCGAGAATATCCTTTCTGAGGATTGAGCAAAACAGGAAACTTATTTATTTATTTATTTATTTATTTATTTATTTATTTATTTATTTCTTATTGTTATTATTCTTGCGTTCCGGCCTTCTAAGGACCATGTTACAATTTCATTTCTTCCTCCTTAGTTGTTCTCTCCTTTTCTTCGAGTATTCTTTCATTGTTTCACTGTGCTCTTTTTTCCTGTCAGTCCACTTTGTGCTTCTTTTCTTTTCCTTCCTCCCTTGCAATCCTTCCATTTATAAGACTTTCTTCCTAAAATTTTTCTTTCAAATAATTCTTCTTCTCCTATGTTTTTCCTTTCCATTATTTATTTATTTCATTTATTCCTTATTTATATTTGTGGCTAAGTTAGGGTTCATGGTCCTCTCTTACGCTTAACCACTTCGAGTACTAAAATTTTAAAATGTGAACATATTAAAAGTAAGACGTAGTACTTCTACAAAACTACGGAAAGATACGCTAAGACCAGGTTACAAATCAGTAACGCAACAGTAGTAACAATAATAATAATAATGATAGAAGTGCATAAGAGTTAAAAGAAAACCCACTCACACAACATACACACCGATGACTTGTATGTGCCCAGGAAAAACTTTCGGCAGGAAGATTTGAATTTACGAGAGAAGTAACGTGCCGAATGTCCATTGGGAGTATTCCAGAGCCTCGATGATTCCCGGCCGGGTCAGGGATATTAACCTTAATTGGTTATTTCCACCGGGGACTGGGTGTGTGTGTGTTGTCCTTAAACAGAAAATACAAGAAAAACAAAGAAAGAATTAGAAAAATAAGAAAAATACTTCAATAAGAAAGTTCTAAAATATATAAAATGATGCAGTAGCTAGAAAATAATTATTGTAGAAATTCGTTCGATTTAGTGGAATTTCAAGCAGGGAACCAGAACGGGTACTAATTTCATGGAATGAGGAAACGAAACTAAAATTAGAAGATAAGTAAGGAGTGGTGGTCGAAAGCAATTGCTAAACAAGTGGCATTAGGTGAAAATTCCTTCGTTCATTTATGCGTAGCCATCCTAATATTTTGAAATATGGTGTAACATGAGTGTCGCAGTTGGAACTTAAACGTATGATGGGTGCGGAACTACAAAAAAGGAAGGATGTAGAAGAGAACTTTATTCGAATCTATTTATATACGTGTACCGCATATTTAAAGTCCATTCAATTGCTGTAAATTTTTCCTGAAACCCCAATTTATCAGAGTTTTGTCCCGCAGGAGCTGTTCGACATCTAGTTCTTCAATTTCAATATACTCAAATGCCACTGACCTCATCCAGATACTAAGTAGCTCTCTGTTGAGCATTTTAGAGAATAGGCCTACTGCCTAACCGAATTTTACATTCAGATCACCAGAATTAAACGAGAAGCCCTAACTCTGCAAAAGTAAGAGGATAATGAAGCATATAACTTGACAAAGTTGTAGTTCTGTCTTGTAGTTCATATCGTCGTTACACGAACGGGATCTCCAGTTAAACATGGAATCCAGAACAAAAGTACGGTACCGAAAAGCTAGACGGCACCGGCCGAGTTTCGCATCGTGATCGGTTTGACGAGAAGGTGTAACTATCATGATATAATTTTTTATTAATCTGCTTGAAGGGACCCTGCGTTCTAGCGGTAGTGCACCTACCTCTCACTCTGCGCCCGCGGTTTGATTACCGGCCAAGTCAAGGACGTTTACTGGATATGAGGACTGCTTCGAGGTCCACACAGCCTACATGACGACAATTTAGGAGTTATCTGAGGGTGAGATAGCGGCCCCTGTGTACAAAGCCGAGGTAAACGGCGGAGATGATTCCTCGCACTGACCACGCGTCGCACCGCACTCTGCAGGCCTTTGGGCTGAGCAGCGGTCTTCTGACAGACCAAAGATCACCAGGACTCTAGCTCCATGCTTTTTAAGCTGCCAGAAATTACAGGCGAGTATGGTGATCCAGAAAACTGTACTATTCATATGTCCCATTGATATACTATAGCACTGCTGTGAAACTCTTGGAGAGCTTATGTCTATAACTTTGTCCCAAACGTTGTGCTCGGGAACTAATGCATATATTGGCACTGATTTCAGGAATATATTTTTATTTGAGTTTCATTTCTCGTTCTCTGGTTAATTTCTCTAAAATACAATTGAGAAGTATTGAAGAAATAATTGGATGCAAATATTCAACATTACATGCATACGAACTTACGAGAGACCCGGTCGTTAACGCCACAGACAGCCGAGCAAGCTTCCGGCCAAAGACATGCCCGAACACAAGACTTTGAGGACATGCTTTTGGATCGTGTGTTCGACCACCCAGAAATAAGCACCCGTCAACTTGCCCGTGAAACGCACACTTTAGATAATACAATGTGGAGAGTACTAGTGGAACAGGTATTACTCCCCTATCATAAAGAATGTGTGCAAGCACGGATTTTGAGCCTCGCGTCCACTTCTGACAATGGATTATTCACCACAGTGCTGTAATTCCGAACTTTGTACAGTCTGTAATGTTCATGGATGAAGCCTCATTCGCCCGTGATGGTGTTTTTAACAGCCGCAAGAGCCATGTCTTCAGTGAGGACAATCCCCACGCCACCCACATCGGTGGCCACCAATAACGATTCCCCACCAACGTATGGGCAGGTATTGTCCATGATCACCTGATAGGACCTTACTTTCTGCCTCACCGTTTGACTGGTCCACGTTACCTGGTGTTACTGCGAGATGTGTTGCCACAGACCCTAGAGGCTATACCCCTTGCTGTCCGTGAAATGATGTGGTTTCAACACGATGGTGCACAAGCCCACTTCGATGTTAATGTCCGCGAGCACCTGAACAACACGTACCGTCATCGCTGAATTGGCCAGCGCGATCGCCGGATCCCACTAATCTGGACTTTTACCTCTGGTATTACCCAAGTCGTTCGTGCATGAAACCCCCATAGAAACGGATGAAGAGATTCTTGTTAGGGTCCAAGCTTCCTGTCTTCTGGTACAACAGACACCAGGGAACTTCCAGAGAGTGCGACAGAACTTCATGTGCCATTGCCATGCATGCATTGAGACTGACGGTCGTCACTTTGAACAATTACTATGAGCTACGTTGTTGTTATGTGGTATACGCTGTGTTTGTCCGTAACTCAATAAATATACATTTACGACCATTGGTTCCTTATCTCAATACAATCGGTTGTGGACCCACTATCACCTGTTTCAATTTGACCAAAAAAGTTCCATAAGTCCTGAATACATGAATTGGATAAGATCTAGAACGCTCAACTTAAACTCAGAAGGCTCTTCCATCTGAACCGTTCAGCGCAGTTGCTCTTCAGTTGGTCTTGCGAGGCTGAGTGAACTCCATTTTAGTCCTGAGTCAAGAATTACAGTCATTGGACTGGTGAGGAATCCTATCCATGGGCAAGAGTCTAGCGCACTATTCCTATAATGTAATGTTGGATGTTAGGGGAAATATAACGAGGTAATCAACCCTACCGGAATGGCAGCAGACGTCAATTGGTACTTGGCTTGTGTAAATGTGATGTGAGCCAATAATCCAAGGGATCTTGGAACCCGCAGAATCATTAGATTTGATATTTAATTTATTTTCAGTCATAGCCGACATATTTATACTTTAACGCATGCTATTACTCTACACATACAAAGCTGAACTCCCAACTTAGTTCTTGTGAACTTGAAATATCTCTGCTCGTAACTCAGAACTTCCATTTACATAGCATAAGCAAAATAAACAAGCAAATCTGCAAATAAAAGCTGCCCGCAGGATGTAATCAACCTGGGAGTAAGCATTCCACGTAAAAATATTCCTAAGACCTCATTCCCAGGGGCGCACTCTTAACGTTATAAACCTGGCTGAAATGAAGGCGCCGAACCATGACGAAATCCTTCACCATCAGTAACACGTTATTAATTTAAATTCTACATTTTCCTTTTAAAAACTTCGCGTACAGTCCCTACATTTACCTCTCATGCTTGATAAGATTGGGAACCGTTGTGTGATTTTGTAAAGTTGCTAGCTTTTGCCCTTGTGTGATATAACCGGGGTCCGGATTCTTAGGTACGAGGGCGAGTAGGTAAGTATCTGCAATCAACTTTTATAATTTATTACAAAAAGTGCACACACTATTAATAGATATAAATTTTCAACATAGTCACCTTGCTTTTCAATGCGTGGTCCACCGTTTCACAAACTTTCTTATACCCTCTGCAAAAACGGTTTCTGATTGCGCAGCAAGCCACGTATGCACCGCTTCCTTCACGTGTTGATCGGAACTGAACCATAGTTAATGTGCATATGGTTTGACACGTCATCAGCAGTCACTCGTCTGTTATTCAGGGACATATCACGCACTTGTTCAATACTGGCATCAGTTACGGCTGCAGATGGATCCCCACATCCTTCCTCAAACTTCACGCCCGTGCTATCCCTTTTAAACGTCCAATGCCCTGGTAAACACTTCGCTGTGGAAAAACACTGTCCCCACCACAACAACAAAAAAAAGGATTACGGAACGCTGTTTTTCCTTGGTTCAAACAGAGAGTGGCGCGGCCGTTTTTACTTTGCAACAGGGCAAGCTGTACTGATCTGATAACGCTGAAACCTACCACAGACTTAAGATAACGGTGCTATCTAGCGGCTGGTGAACACATAACGCCACAGAGACAACCTAAAGACAATTAGAGCAAAATGGCAGATACTTATTGACCTGCCTACATATTTACTAATTACATATTCCGTTCCTTTTCCTGCAGACGACGGTAAATGACAAGTGTCGACGAATTGTGGTTCTGATATGATTATACCTGTGTTTCATTTTACATATTTTTTTACATATTCTTAGTAATGAAATGAAATGAAATGACGTATGGCTTTTAGTGCCGGGATATCCCAGGACGGGTTCGGCTCGCCAGGTGCAGGTATTTTTTTTATTTGACTCCCGTAGGCGACCTGCGCGTCGTGTAGAGGATGAAATGATGATGAAGACAACACATGCACCCAGCCCCCGTGCCATTGGAATTGACCAATTAAGGTTAAAATCCCCGACCCGCCGGGAATCGAACCCGGGACCCTCTGAACCGAAGGCCAGTACGCTGACCATTCAGCCAACGAGTCGGACTTCTTAATAATGTTATATGTTATGTGAAGAATGTAACATTTTAATTTTGAAAACATTTCTAACGAGACTACGAAAAACGTAAAGTTAAGCAAGTTTCTCAATTGTGCTGAATGTTGAAGGGCTAAGGGGCCCGGAAGATCTCAAATTGTGAGTCTTGGATAGCTCCATCCAACTAAAAATAAATCGAAAATCACTTCCGGCGTTAATGCATTTCCAGAAAAAACTAAATCGCTTGTTTCTTTACTCGTCTTCATTTTTGTTCAAATCCTAGCCAAATTAACGTATTTACACAAATCTTTCTCTAATATGTTCCTTGGTTCAATACCTTCAGTCGTTCTTTTATTTTTTGAAATATGTCCACTCCGAATATATTTGTAAGGGCTTGAGTGAAATTCTACATTGACTGACATTAGCGCTCGTAGTGGTGCTTAAGTGAAACAATACATTAACTCACATTAGCGCTCGTAGTGGTGCCTAAGTGAAACAATACATTAACTCACATTAGCGCTCGTAGTGGTGCTTAAGTGAAGCAATACATTAACTCATATTAGTGCTCGTAGTGGTGCTTAAGTGAAGAAATACATTTACTCACATTAGGGCTCGTAGTGGTGCTTAAGTGAAACAATTCATTAACTCATATTAGCGCTCGTAGTGGTGCTTAAGTGAAACAATACATTAACTCACATTAGCGCTCGTAGTGGTGCTTAAGTGAAGCAATACATTTACTCACATTAGGGCTCGTAGTGGTGCTTAAGTGAAACAATACATTAACTCATATTAGCGCTCGTAGTGGTGCTTAAGTGAAACAATACTTTAACTCACATTAGCGCTCGTAGTGGTGCTTAAGTGAACCAATAAATTAACTCACATTAGCGCTCGTAGTGGTGCTTAAGTGAAACAATACATTAACTCATATTAGCGTTCGTACTGGTAGGAAAAAGCGAACTGCTGATCTAATCGATGGGATAACGTGGGTTAATGAAATGATTGTCATTTCTAGGTTTTCATTAGGAATATATTCTCAAATTTTATTTACCTGACATTCGTAGCTCATATTCCTGGGAAGTTTTCAACAATGCCTGGAGGGCTAGAACTGTGGATATTTTGAACATATCTAAGTAATTATTTTTAAAAAAGGAACAATTGTGGTAGCCTGATTAATTTTGAGGCTATAGTAAAATAATTGGCGAATTTCATCGCATAAAAATAATTTTCAACTGCGAAAGTTTGCTTTAAAATTCCCTCGTAATTACTTTTTTTAACCTTTTTTCTGTGAGTGCTTCAACTGCATACAGTAGCACTAGTACTTTCTCAGAATCTGGTATGGCTATGTGTCTTTCGTTGGTCAGCGTTTCTAACAATCTCCATGCAATTTTGAAACAAATTCTAGGTTGTTGTGTTTGTCCAACCCTTTTCGCGTTTCCCTACGGGGTCGGGTATGAGGTGAGATGAATCTGTCGTTGCGGGTTTTTCTGACCGGACGCCCTTCTTGACGTCAACCTCATCAGAGGAGTTAATGAGATGAAATGAATGGCGTGATCCATGATAGTAGGGAGAGGGTAAAACTCGGTGCCGGCACATAGCCTACTCCTGTCAAATAGCACCAAGGGGTCTGCTCAAGGCTTAACGTCCCCATCCGACGGAGGAATCACCATCAACAGCGTCATATGCCCTCACCCATATGAGCACTGCGGAGAGGTTTGTAATTTAATCCAGGCTTTTGGCACGTAATCTAGTGATTAGAAATTGTATACCACCACCCCCCCTACGCTGCCAGCCAACATTGTGATGGCGAATTCTTTTTCGACCAACGGGACTCGAACCGGCTAAACTCGGTGTCAGACCGTTTAAACTTCAGCGCCTTAACGATCATGGCCACCATACAGGCTCAAAAACAAATTCTAAGTTATTCAAGATAATTATTGTTGAACAAGAAGAGCTTGATGATGATGACGATGATGATGATGATGATGCTTGTTGTTTAAATGGGCTTAACATCGAAGGTCATCGGCCCCTACCAAACAAGAAGAGCCTCGGAGGATATTTCACCCAGCCAGTTTTATTTGTGCAAATATGCACCGTGACTTCCTGTGATGCTGAATGGTCTATCTCAGCCTACCAAAGGATTCAATCGGATCAGCGCCCAAACATCACAATGGAAAACATGGAGAAGTACTTGGTGACACACTGAGCTACACGATGAGAAAAGACAATACTATTTCTGTTATTTAATAAGAGCTTAAATATAAATTCTATATCAACTTTTTTGTTTAATTTTCAGGGCACGAGAGCGACAGGGATTTAGCGACAATAATACGTGTAATATACTCCGCGATTTACAGTACATAATATTAATTTTAAATATTTGAAGTATTTTGATTATTCATTAACTTTGATTATTTAATACTGTTAAAATTAGAAAGCAGTATACTAGATAAATTAAATTATCTAATGCAACAACGTTGACTTTGTCATAAAATTTGAGGAGAAATAATTTTATTTTCTCATAACCACAAGCTATAATAAGAGGAAGATACGAAAATTTTGTGTATTTAGTGCATTAATACTATTACAGTCCTCGTCTGTGGTATAGTGGTTAGTGTGATTAGTTGCCAGCCGCGCAGGCCTAGGTTCCACTCCCGGCTCTGCCAAGCATGGATTCCCACTTCCCTTCCAGTCAAATGCCGGGATGTTACCTAACTTAAGGCCACGGCCGCTTCCTTCCTCTTCTTTATCTATCCCTTCCAGTCTTCCCACCCCACTACAAGGTCCCTTTACGCTCCAGGACACTGCCCTTGAGGTGGTAGAGGTGGGATCCCTCGCTGAGTCCGAGAGAAAAACCAACCCTGGAGGGTAAACGGATTAAGAAAGAAAGAATGAAAGAGTATATCATTACATATTTTATGAATATTAAGCATATATCTGATATTTACTACATTTCTATGCATACAATTCGCACTTTGAGTTTTCATAAAATTCCAGGCCCTAGCTTTAAACACTATTCTTTAACTTATAATCTCAGCGCAATGCCAGAGGTAGAATACTGAATTAATGTTAACGATAGGCTGATGAATAACGTAAGGTACGCAGATGACATCGTTATCTCTGCTGACTCTCGTGAGGATCCACAACACATGATGGGCAAGGAAGTGACTGAAGATGACGCACTTGGACTCAGAATTAGCATCGAACAGATAACTATTATCACCAGTGGTAGAACTCGAGACATACAGATACACCTGAGCATATACTCTTACCGGCGTGTAGAGGCGCGCGGCTGTGAGCTTGCATCCGGGAGATAGTAGGTTCGAATCCCACTATCGGCAGCCCTGAAAATGGTTTTCCGTGGTTTCCCATTTTCACACCAGGCAAATGCTGGGGCTGTACCTTAATTAAGGCTACGGCCGCTTCCTTCCAACTCGTAGGCCTTTCCTATCCCATCGTCGCCATAAGACCTATCTGTGTCGGTGCGACGTAAAGCCCCTAGCAAAAAACAGAACATATACTCCAGTCAAGTTGAACAGGTGCGCAAGTTTAGCTACGCAGGAAGCTGGGTCACTGAAGATCAGATCCACACATAGAGATCTGTATGGCTCCTGCAAGCTTTATGAAGATGAGAAATTGACTGTGCCACGTAAAACTCACTCCAGAGGTAAGATAAATATTTTCAGATGTTATGTATTTATATATGGAGTCAGACTCCTCGCCTGAATGGTCAGCGCTGAGGCCTTCGGTTCATAGCGTACCGGGTTCGATTCCCAGCCGGGTTGAGGATTTTATTTTCATCTTATTAATTGTTATGCCTCGGGGACAGGATATTTGTACTTGTACCAACTCCTTTCTCTTCATATGGAGACAAAACAATACACTATCATCCACCACAGAAAGACGCAATAGTGAGGACATCCCTCTATATAGGGTCGGTGCCTGGAAGGACATCCGACCATAAAACAGGGCCAAATCCACATGTGGAGCACAGCTCGGACCCATGAACCCACAGATGCGGAAAAAGTGCTAGAAGGAAAGTAAGATGTTGAAAGATGGACACTGATAAAACAACACAATAAAACGATTTGAAGTAATGAGCGAGTTGACCGTTCGGTTAGGGGCGCGCAGCTGGGGTATAGTGGGTCCGAACCCCACTGCCCACAGTCCTGAAGATGGTTTTCCGTGGTTTTCCATTTTCACAGCGGAAAAATGCTGGGGATTGTATCTTAACTAAGGCCACGGCCGCTTCCTTAACACTCCTAGGCCTTTCCTATACCATCGTCGTATCTGTGCCGGTGCGACGTTAAACCACCTCGAAATTTTAATCCTCCGAAGAATGCTGCGGATTTGGCGGACCGAACATGTCTCCAGTGCAGAGGTACTGAAGGGCATGCAGAAGATTCGAGAGCTAATAAACACAATCAAGAAAATAAAGAGAGGCTACTTACGACGTATTATAAGATACGAAAGATGCCATCTCTTTAAAGTGATCTCATAACGGTGTCGACATCGAAGTAGAGACGCATGGCTGAGGAGCCTGAGGGACTGGTCAGGACTAGATTCTAAGACCTAAATCGGAACTGCAAATTATCGAGCTAGCTTCACGAAAATTGTAGCCAATGGAGATTCCATCCGAAGTACAAGAAGAAGAATCCTAGGTCTGAACTTCGCGTGCGTGAAATTCGTTTCTGTCCACAATCGTAGAATTAAATAACTCTGGAAATTATAGCAAAATGTGTTCAGTAGCTTTCGATAAATGATGGGCAATGCGGACACACTCTTTGGTTAAAACGAATTCGCAAAGCTTCTGGGCACACGGTATTTGTGGTTCCAATACCGACACACATTAACATGCGGGGTGGTCAGAAACAACGTTATCCAGGTATGTGAGCATTAGAGAGTTGGTCGTTCTGATAAATAATTTCAAAAAAGTTCAATATCTCGCACCGTTGTCATTCGATCAGCTACTAAAGTTAGCCAATCAGATCACTTCCGGGCGAATTCAAATGGGCTTAGCAGCTACGGAATTTAGCCAGTCAGATCACTTTGCGGCGAGTTCAAATGGGCTTAGCACTATCACTTACTGAAATTAGCACGTCAGATCAGTTTACGGCGAGTTTAAATGGGCTTAGCGCTATCAGTTAAGGAAGTTAGCCAGTCAGATCACTTTACGGCGAATTCAAATGGGCTTAGCGCTATCAGTTACAGAAGTTAGCCAGTCAGATCACTTTACGGCGAGTTCAAATGGGCTTAGCGCTATCAGTTACGGAAGTTAGCCGGTCAGATCACTTTACGGCGAATTCAAATGGGCTTAGCGCTATCGCTTACAGAAGCTAGCCAGTCAGATCACTTTTCGGGCGAGTTCAAATGGGCTTAGCACCACAGTCTAATATACACAGTCGCGAAGCTCCTTAGTTATGAAATGGCATCCTGTTGTCAGGCGGAACGACACTAGCGCTCGTAGCGGCCAGCAAGCTCTAACTGTCCGGAACAATTCTCTACCCAACAGTTGAATGCACTTTCCCACGTAAATTATAAACTCTAACCACCTCGACAACTATATTAATCGTACATTTTAATAAAATACGTTGATACACTAGACTACAGCGTGGTAATAATACCGAAGGAAAACAACAATAGTTTATTTTCGAAGGAACAGCTTATCATACCACTGTAATTAAGGTCTTAGCCATTTTCTAAATCCTATTATTGAACTGAATTTGGTAATTTAACATACATCATAAAAATAGTAATGAACTATAAAACAATTCAAATAATATTCAAACATCTCAGGAACCTAAATGGCTGGATTTTGAGCTTTTTTGTTTTATGACACTGAAAACTTTCATTGCAAAATATCACGAGGTAATCTAATCTTAGTTTCACAAATAATTTCAACACTAATGACTTAGTACCTTCACAGCATTAATGTGGAAAATCAGGTGTTAACATTAGGGAATTAATAGTATACTACATCGAAGTTAGTTAGCATACAGCCCATGTTCTCTCGGCTCCTCTGACAAACGCGCAAGTGGCTGGGCGGCTTATCAGCTTGCATTTCGGAGATAGTGGGTTCGAACTCCACTCTCGCCAGCCCTGAAGATGGGTTTCCGTGGTTTCCCATTGTCAAAACAGTCTGCACCTTAATTAAGGCCATGGTTTCTTCCTTCTCGCTCCAAGCCCTTTCCTATCCCACTGTTGCCAAAAGACCTATCTGTGTCGGTGCAACGTATGACTGTGTGTTGTGCTCCTTTGAGACGGGCTAATCATCTCTTATCAATAACTTTCGGTTCGAAGAAATCTGCGGAGATTCCATACTAATTTCTTCTTCTCTGCTGACATAAACTGGCTGTCTCCAAAATGATTGGAACATAACGTGATGTTATTGTACAAATAGTTCACATTTTTCTTCAATAAATCATCCCCCCTACTATTTACAAGCAATTTTCTTGCCTTTCTTCCTTTCTTAAACCGTTTACCCTCCAGGGTTGGTTTTTCCTTCGGACTGAGTGAGGGATCCCACCTGTACCGCCTCTAGGGCAGTGTCCTGGAGCGTGAGACTTTGGTTTGGGCGATAAAACTAGGGAGGAGGGCCAGTAGCTCGCCCAGGCGGCCTCACCAGCTATGCTGAAGAGGGGCCTTGTGGGGGATGGAAAGATTGGAAGGGATAGACAAGGGAGATGGAAGGAAGCGACCGTGGCCTTAACTTACGTACCATCCCGGCATTTGTCGGGACAAGTGGGAAACCACGGAAAACGACTTCGAAGATGGCTGAGGTGGGAATCGAACTCCCTTCTACTCAGTTAACCTCTCGAGGATGAGTGGACCGCGTTCCAGCCCTCGTACCACTTTTCAAATTTCGTGGTAGAGCCGGAAATCAAACCCGTGCCTCCGGGTGGTGGTAGCTAATCACATTAACCACTACACAGAGGCGACAAGCAATTTTCTACATATTGAAAATCAAAACACCGCTACGTGTTAGAGGTTACGGTTGTATTAAAACGTTATTTAAGTTCATATCATTGGATGGATTTCACTACGAGTTACATTCCTGAATCAGTGATGAACGAAATGCCTACTTATCTGAAGTTAATTTCTGAATCTTCACAATATTGTTCTCTTATCCGAAAATTTAAACAGTAATTAAGGCTTTAATGTTCAGGATCTTTAGACAGCCTAAAGAATGATAGCTCTGGTGTCTTCTTGTAACTGAGCAATTTATTGCGCCACACACACCTCCTTTCGTACATACCATGTCAATTTAATAGTAAACCGATCATCTATAATGTAATTACCTCACGCTTACCTCGCAAAACGTATACAACTTACACATCCCAGAAGACCGGCAGCTTGCTGGCCACGTGGAGCGCTGCAGTCGCATGGATGAAAAAAATAAACCGAGCTTCGCGACTGTGTATATTAGACTGTGCTTAGCACCATCAGCTACTGAAGTTAGCAATTCAGATCACTTTTCGGGCGAGTTCAAATGGGCTTAGCACTCTCTGCTACTGAAGTTAGCAATTCAGATCACTTTTCGGGCGAGTTCAAGTGGGCTTAGCACTCTCTGCTACTGAAGTTAGTCAGTGAGATCACTTCGCGGCGAGTTCTAATAGGCTTAGCACTATCAGCTATTGAAGTTTGGCAATCATATCGCTTTGCTGCGAGTTCAAGTGAATGGGCTTAACATTATCAGCTACTGAAGTAAGCTACTCAGATCACTTTGCGGACGATTCAAATGTGCTTGTTTTTATAATAATTCTATTTTATTGTAGGATATATCAAAATCCGTATTTTTTTAATTTGACAATTTTTAATTTCGGAGTGGCTTTAAAAAAACCTAACCTACCCCCTCCGCCCCCTGAGTACGGTCTTGGCATATTGGTAATATATTTCTCGATCTTTTATATCTTTTATCGCGTTTAACAGCATGGATAACTCCATCCTTACTAGCTCCTCACACTGTGTCAAAAAGTACAACTTTGTCAAGAACACTTATCCATGGGGAAGCCAGTTAATAGTTTTTTCGTGGTTTTGATTGAGTTGTGCATAGAACTGTGAGAATAAAACGGCATATCGGGAAGGGCAAAGTTTATAAAAGCTAACTACACTATTTTAACAAGCAGAAAGTTTAGAAATCTATTAAGTCACAAATGATTTCAATTAACCGTGAGAAACAACACGTAGAGGCAAACAAAGTAAAACAATATTGGAGGTTAAATCGCAAAGTACTTTAAGTTTTCCCGTTGTATTGCGCACAAAAGAAGAAAGAGAGCTCACCGCAACAACATGCATTAGTATATAGTTTCACCGTTTGGAGGCGCACAGGTGTACAAGTCATTAAAGAAACGATGGCGCAATTAAATGTTGAAAATACTGCACGATAGTTCATGGTAGTAGATGTGCAAAGACATGTTTTCTGTAGGCAAGAAACAGGGAACCAGTCAACAATCGGATGAGGATTGTGTTTGCATCTAGAGGGACAGTCATATCTGCACAAGAAGTGCAGAAATTGTGCAATGAATTTATAGAGGTTGAAGGGCTCTGAAATATGAATAGAAACATTCGTTAATGCCAATGATGAAATATCTGAAGATTGTACGATTTCCCAACGACGTCGAAGTAAATGTAAAGTGGTGAAATGGTTCAGCAACGTAGACCCTATTTTTCATCAACAAGAAACGGATTACCTCATCTTACACTGTGTTGAATGCTTGAGTATGTTTGGTGTTTATGTCAAAAATGAAGGAATGCTGCCCATATAAAAACAGTGTTCTTTATAATGATTATGATTCCATATTTAAAAGATAAGATAACAATGCTACCTGAAAAACTTCATACAGGTATTTTTTCGACATAATCACCACCAGAATTGGGACACTTGTCATATCGTGCGGTCAACTTTTACATGTCGGTGTAGTAGACGTCTGCCGCCTGGGAATGGAACAAGCGTGCAGCATTCGTCTTCCGCTCTTCGTCTGTGTGAAAATTCTGAAGGACAGGAATTTCTTGAGGTACAAGAAAGATGAAAATCACTTGGAGTAAGATCTGGACTGTATGGCGGATGATCAAACACCTCCCAGCCGAACTCCTGCTGAACAGTTGCTGAGCGCCGAGCTGTATGTGGGCGAGCATTGCCATGGATCAGCACAAATCCTGCACTAGCATTCCACGCCTATTGTTTTGAAAGGTCCATCGTAATTTCTTCTGCTGTTAGGCTACTGATACAAGGCGCGACTTGTCCGTTCCGTATATGATTGCTACCCCATAGATCTGTCGCGCATGCTCATATCTTTCCGCTAAATACGTTCACTTTACAAGAAAAGAAATAGGAAGACTTAATTCCTGGATGGTCTACGTATCTTATAATTCGATCAACTGCAATGGACTAGGGAAACTCACTTCTCGATTTACTTGTGTATAACAAGTACAATATGATTTCTATTTACTCGTCATAATTACAAGTTCTTCCAAACTCCTCAGATTTTTACCTCCTCAGTGTAGTCCGAATCTGAGGAGCCGACTCTGAGTGAGCTCGGGAGTACCCGTTTTACGGGTAGGTCTACATATACAGCCTGAAAAAGAAGAAGAAGTGCTTGGCAGACCACACACTGTTGGCTATCACCTTCATATAGATAAACTGTTGTCATTGCTATGCTCATGTAACCTGGTCTGGAGGAAGCTATTACAAAGAAATATCATCTCTGTACAGGCCATGAAGGTCATTTTAGGGGTGGAAAGTAAAGGCTTCCATTATCCGCATCCTCGGCACTTGGTGGGGTAGAGTGGTTAGCTCTACTCCCGGCCGCTTTTGCCCCCAGGAATTAACCTGGTACTCATTTTTGGTGTAGGCTGAGTGAACCTCAAGACCATGTGCACCACCGGTAGTGGAAATCGCGTTTCGTAAGTTTTTGACTTCCTGACCGGGAATCGAACCGAGCACGCCTTTACCGCTTCGGTCAGGCATGTCCTTGATTAAGCTATTATGGGGTTATTTTGCAAATAATTTCGCAACTAATTGTATTTTTATCTGTATCGTTTGAAATGAACATAGTCGTGTGGCAAATCTCTCTGGGAATGTTTCTGCAAAATATCATGAATTTGCTGGACTGAATGGCTCAGACGGTTGAGGCGCTGGCATTCTGGCCTCAACTTGGCAGGTTCGATCCTGGCTCAGTCCGGTAGTATTTGAAGGTGCTCAAATACGTCAGCCTCGTGTCGGTAGATTAGTTGACACGTAAAAGAACTCCTTTGGGATACATTTCCGGCACTTTTGCATTTCCGAAAACCGTCTAGAAAGTAGTTAGTGGGACTTAAAAACAGTAATATTATTGCAAATATGGCTTTCACGGCAGCAGATCTTAAAATTTCGGGAATAGGAACCAGCGTTTTGGTGGCTAGGCCGTGTGCGTTTGCAGACTTTCGCCCAGATGTGACATTTGGGCTCATCACTTGGATTGATACGCCCCTCCAAGTGCCTGTTTAGCAGTGACCGACCAACTGCATGGTTCTACCGTGTTAGCAAATAAGGATTGCTAATCTGCTAGAGGAGAAGTGAATTGTCCATCTTGGAGAAGCGTGTCAATCCAACTGATGAGCCCAAATGGCACGTCTGGGAGAAACTCTTTAACGAACACGGTCTGACCACCCAAATTATAATGTGAATGTGACTAGCGACAAAGCAAGAATTGACGAACTACAACGGGAATTAAATGAAGCAAATATCAAGATTGGGCCAATGACCTTCGATGTTAGGCCCCTTAAAACAACAAGCACCATCATCATCAATCTCATGATTGCAGAGCTGCAAAAGAAGTTACAGAAAATGTATATGAGAAATGTAGGCACTCGTTCATCTGTAGAGAGTATGAAACCTTAAATTGTGTGGTGATAGGCGATTCTATAGTGCGGTATATAGGGCAGGGAAATAGGTCAGTGAAAGTGATGTGCATGCCGGGAATACGAGCAGAACAGTAGGACAGGAAAATGTAGTTCAATGCGGCGGGAATGAGGAAGTAGTAATTCTCCGCGTAGGAACTAATGACTTAAAAAGGCAACGGACTGAATATATAATGGGGGACATTTATATCCTAGTGAACTCAACTAAGAAAAAGTTTGCGAAGGCAATCTTTGTAATTAGTGGTATACTAAGGAGACCAGATGTACCGTGGAAGAAGTTCGGCCGAATAAACGAAGAGCTTCAATGGGTTGCCGAAAGTTCAAGATCACTATTTGCATACTCCAACAGTTCGATCGACGACAGGGAATTCGGCAAGGATAGACTTCATCTGAAACAGCAAGGACTGGCGAGATTTGTTGAACTCTTTTCGAGGGTTACCGAGTCCTTCTCCACCCAAACGGACGACGGCGCAGAACAAGCAGCCGAATGACGACCCACGACGGGAGCATATTCAATGCAACTACAACGACATCGGGGCCACCAACAGGACATTGTGAGAGACAGTGATACTGGATCGGGTTTCTTAGATTGTTGCAGGTAAACTGTGGAAGTATTGGTAATGAAATTACAAAATTCGAAAACTTAGTTGATGTGAGTGACCCTGATATAATTGTGGGAACGGAAAGTTGGTTATCGGATAATATATAAAATTCAGAAATATTCGGGTCAACATTTCTAACGTTTAGTCGGGATAGATGGTCTAAAAGTGGGGGAATTTTCATTTGTGTTAGCTCAGAGCTAAGCAGTATGGTAAAATGTGTTCTCGATGACTGAGAAATAATTGGGGTGGAGGTAAATAATGCATCCAATAAACAAAATATAGTCATTATTGAAGCTTATCACCCGCCGAAATCAGGTTTGAACACGATCGCTCGTCTTTCTAAATTGAGATGTGCAAATATAAGCCACGGGAAAGGAACTATAATTGCAGGGAGTCTAAACCTCCCATCAGTAAACTGGGCTGGGTCAATTACAGGGGGCCTACCACGGGAAGCAGTTAACTTATTAGTATGGAATAATGGCTTTTCCCATGTCGTTACAAAGAACACAAGTAAACGAGCACTCTTAAATATTTTTCAAATCTGATCGGGTGGCATGTTATATCTCGTGACGTAATTCAGGGGATTTAGTGACCATAGTGGTACCACTCGATATCTCTTGGGGAACTTGTAATACGAGGCATGCAGGTATTTTAAAAACTATTTGGTGCTATACGAGGGAAGACTCCGTAGGTTTTCAAAACTCTCTGAGGTTGTGCTGTACTAATTGGTTAAAGGGGGGCAAGGGGATGGACGTCATTTGGGAGAACTTCAAAACCATTTTAAATACTGGACTGAATAAATTTGGTCCTAAAAGGATGAAATGAAAACCTACAACCTGTTTTCCAGTCATTGACCGGGTCAGAAATGGAATGAATGAAGCAGATATAGGCTATTAGTACGATGGGGTCGCCACTCCCAAAGTGATTTATTAATGGCTGATAGATGCTATGAAATGAGAATGGAGAGTGTTGCTGGAATGAAAGATGACAGGGAAAACCGGAGTACCCGGAGAAAAACCTGTCCCGTCTCCGCTTTGTCCAGCACAAATCTCACATGGAGTGACCGGGATTTGAACCACGGTATCCAGCGGTGAGAGGCCGACGCGCTGCCGTCTGAGCCACGGAGGCTATTTCCAAAAGGATAATTAGAGAAAATTCAGGTCCGCCGTACTACACCGCCACTATTAGGTAGCTTAAACGTACGACTAGGAGAGCATTCAACAGAAGAAAGCGGCATATAGACGTTTGGTGAAGCTCTTGCTAACAGAAAAGAAAATGGCTGAAGAGAAATACCTTGACAATATCCTAAATGAAAATAGGAATTCCTGGAACCCTTTTTTTAAATATATACGAATACTGAAGGGAGAGAACATGTCAGTTCCTTCTCTTTGTATAGGAGGCGATTTATTGGCGACAACAGATGTGTATAAAGCGGAAGCATTAAATAAGCACTACGGGAAGGTTTTTAATCCGGCGGCACAGTTATTCAGGGATAATTTTCCATCAACTAAGAATGATTTCCAAATTAAAGCTTCATTACTGCGTAAAGGTCTTTCTAAATTCAGAAGAAGTAAATCTTGTGGACCAGATTCTATTTCCGTATAGGCACTTAAACTCGGTGGTGAAGCGATCGTACCATATTTAATAAGAATAATATATCACTTTAAATACGAAGGTTACAGAAGGTTGGAAATCGGCCATAGTAGTTCCTATTCACAAAGGGGTTGACACGAGCGACTTGAATACCCACAGACCGGTAAGTTTGACGTCAATCGTATGCACATAAATGGAGCAGTTAATAGTAGATTATTTCAGGTTAAAATGGGACTCTTCTGAAATGATATTTAAGGGGCAGTCTGGTTTTAGGGTAGACTTCACCTGCGAAAGTCAGCTCTGATGCGTATGTCACGATATATCGAATAAGCTCGACAATGGGTCAAGGATTTACGCAATAGTAATTTATTTAGCTAAGGCATTCGATCTTGTGCCACATTACATTCTCCTTAACCAGTTAGCGCGTACGGGTATTGACATCAGAATTGTGATATGGATACGAGAACTCCTCAATGGAAGAACTCATAGGGTGTGAGTGTGAGAAACGCTATCTTCTCCAATAAGTGTTACGTCTGGTGTGGCTCAGGGTAACGTTATGGAGCCAATTATTTTCATATTCATTAAAGATATGCCTGATTCGAAAAATCGGAAGTGCTCCTCTTTGCCGATGATTGCGTCATATATCGGGAGATAAATACAGAGGAGGACGAACTATTGCTTCAGCAGGATTTAGATACGACTGAAAAATGGGCGCGTGAAAATCGAATGAAAATCCACAGCGGAAAAGTCAAGAAATTGTACTTCAGTAAAAAGAAAATGACAGGAAAGAGGTATTACGAAATTGGAGGAGAAAGTGTTGTTGACGTTGATAGTTGTAAGTACTTAGGGGTTACTATTAGAAAACACTTAAACAGGTCAGAGCAAGGAAAATGTAGTGAAGAAATCCTGGAGATCGTTACATTTTATTATGCGGAATCTTAAGAAAGCTAGTTCTGGTGCGAGGAAAAAAAAAGCTTATAAATACTTGTTAAGACCGATTCTCGAATATGGATCTGCGTGCTGGGATCCGTACAGCGTGGGTTTAATAAATTCCCTAGAAAAATTTCTAAGATGAGCGATGCGTTTCGTAACCGGGAAAATGAGGAATACCATTAATTGGGAAAGTCTTGAATCTAGAAGAACTAGACGTCGCCTGTGTGATCTTTATAAGAGCTATATGGGAAGGGCTGCCTGGAGTAGTATTAGGAATATGTTGGAACCTCCCTCACACTTATCGAGAAACGATCATAAGCATAAAATTAGGGGCACAAAGCAGCATATGAACGTGGGCAAGTTTTCCTTCGTTAACAGGACCATAAGGGATTGGAATAAATTACCTGCAGCGGTCTTTGATAGATTCCCTTCCGGTATCAAGTCATTTAAGAAGACCATTAATGCCAGTGTAAAGTGAAAAGTAAAAGTTGTAAATTACGGAATCCAAATTTGTGATTTTCTGCTGGGTTTAGATTGTGAAACTAGGAGTTTTCCTTGTGGTATTCTCTTTCCATCGAATTGCTTATTTTACTCATGTTGTAGTTGTAGTTGTTGTTGTTGTTGTTGTTGTTGCGTGATTAACAATTTTTCTTACTTTACTTTATTATAACTTGTAATGTTAATCTAGTAGTGAGTTCAACCTACTGTATAGTATTGTAAGCTGTAGCGTTAAGCACTGGGAAATACTTAAGTTTTTGTGAATTTGTATATGGTGATGATGGATTTAGAATTGTTTAATTTAAACTAGTAGTATTTAGGGTCTGCCTGGCCGAGGTGGTAAAAACGTGCTCGGTTCGCCCGGAATGACGCGGGTTCGAATCCTCGTCAGGAAGACGCAAAATTTAAGAAACGAGATTTCTACTTCCGGAGGTGCACATGGCCCTGAGGTTAATTCAGCCTACACCAAAAATGAGCACCAGGTTAATTCGTGGGTGCAAAGGCAGCCGTACGTAGAGCTAACCACTCTACCCCAGTAAGTGCCGAGGTTACGAATAGTGGAAGCCTTTACCTTCGACCCTTCCAAGGGCCTTCATGGCCTGTACGGAGATGACTTTTGACTTGAGTAGTATTTCTTGTAATGTTTCCTTTCCAGGGATTTGCTTATTGTACTGCTGTTGTTCTTGTAGGGTAATTATGTTTTAACATTGCTTTATTAACATTGTAATGTTAAGCTAGTAGTAAGCTCAACCTATAGCATTGTAAGCCGTAGTATTAAGCAATGGATATACTAAGTTGTGTGGATGAAATTTCATACGATAATACTGGATTTAGAATGTTAAACTAGTGGTATTTCTTGTAATATTTCTTTTCCGTGGAATTGCTTGTTGTACTCCAGTTGTTGTTGTTGTTGGGTAGTTATGTTTTAAGTTTACTTTATTATCACTTGTAGTGTTAAGCTGTTAGTAAGCTCAAGCTATAGTACTGTAAGCCTTTATGTTAAGTACCAGAAATACTTAAGTTGTGTGTGAATTTTTATACGATGCTGCTGGATTTAGAAAATTAAACTAGTAGTATTTCTTGTAACATTTGCTTTCCAAGGAATTGCTTGTTGTACTCTTGTTGTTGTAGTTGTTGTTATTGGGTAATTATGTTTTAACATTAATTTATTATAACTTGTAACGTTAAGCTACTAGTAAGCTCAACCTATAGTTTTTTAAGCCATAGTGTTAAGTATAGGAAATAATTAAGTTGTATATGAAACTGTACATGATGCTGGATTTAGAATTTTTAAACTAGTAGTATTTCTTGTAGTATTTTTTTCCATGGAATTGCTTTTTGTACTCGAGTTGTTATAGTTGTTGGGTAGTTATGTTTTTAAATTGACTATATTATCACTTGTAGTGTTAAGCTCCCGGTCTGGAAAGCCATGCATAACGGCCGAGAGGATCCGTCGTGCTGACCACACGACACCTCGTAATCTGCAGGTCTTCGGGTTGAGCAGCGGTCGCTTGATAGGCCAAGGCCCTTCAAGGGCTGTAGTGCCGTGGGGTTTGGTATGGTTTTAGTGTTAAGCAAGTAGTAAGTTCAACCTACAGTATTGTAAGCGTAGTGTTAAGCACTGGAAATACTTAAGTTGTGTGCGAATTTGTATATAATGACGCTGGATTTAGAATGTTAAATTAGTGGTAATTCTTGTAATATTTTCTTTCTGTGGATTTGCTTTTTGTACTCTTGTTGTTTGCTTGTTTGTTTGTTTGTTTGTTTATTTGTTTTTCTGGGTAATTATGTTAACTTTACTTTATTAGTACATTATTGTAAGTGACCATTTCCACCCGGATATTTCCCATTTGCAATGTATTTGTTAATAATAATATTAATTTTAAAAATCTGGTTCCTATTCCCGAGATTGTAAGATCTGCGGCCGTGAAATTGTATCTTCATGGGGAGTACATATTTTTGAAAATGGAGAATTGAATTCTCCTTTAGCAGGTTAGCAATTCCTATTTGCTAACACGGTGGGACCAAGCAGTTAGTCTGTCACTGCTAAGCAGAGTTTTGGAGGGACGTACCGATCCAACTGTTGAGCCCAAATCGCACGTCTGTGCGAAGCTCTGCAAAAGCACACGGCCTAACCACCCAAAAGCTTGTTCCTATTCCCGAGGTATTTACCATAGTATTGTTTCATAACTTCCCACCAATTGGTTTACACGTGATATTCATTTAAAAGGTAGACAGACAGACACACAGAAACAGCATTAAGAATGACTGACAGAAGAATTCGAACTCACCTGTCCATCGAACCCGTGGTCTGTTGTTTCTCGTTCATAATTATTGGTAACTCATGCAGGTACCGGGTGTCCACAATTAAACTGGCGGTGTTCAGAGCGGCACAGCAAGATGTCCTGATCGTAGATGTCTTTAAATTCTGTAGATATGCAATGCGCTTGCGAATCATTTCACAAAAGTTATTAGTTCCAAGTCTTGCTACCAGACGCAAATATGGAGCTCTAATCAGTGGTGGGGTCGCAGAAGAACGCCAGGCAAAATCTAACACATTATAATGGTGGTTCTGGCATGTTTGTTAGGATTTATGTTTATAAATATGTTTTATATGGCCTTCCAACACAGCAACGTACAGTAGTGCATTCATAACATGGCATGGTCGACAGTTGCCCGTTGCTTATCAGGTGAAATCAGAGCTACATGTCGTTGTATGCTAGCCTTTAGACCAGGGCCTCTGTTATATGCTAGCCTTTAGACCAGGGTCTCTCAGAGTGCACTGTGCACGGTGCAAAAGACAACTTCGCTTGGTTGATCAGAGTGCAGACCCCACTCCTCGATTTGGAGCAATAGCGCTGTCTCTCTATTTTCCCACGCCTGTCTGCCTCGCTCCGCCTGTCTCCCTCTTCCTCACTTGCTCCGTAGCGCTCCACATCCGAGACGAGTTGAGCCGAGCTTAGCCGAGTAACCAAGAGACGAAGCGTTGGTCTGAGGCGAACCGAGCGGGACCGATGCACAGTGCATGGAGCTCTTGCGCCTCTATTTGCAAGCGTGAGATTTTGGGCGTTTGAGAGGCCCTGCGTAGACCATCCAGAGACTGGATATGTCCCTGATAGACACGAGCCTTAAATTAGACCCACAGCCACAAGTCACATGGATTTAAGTCGGGAAATTTGAAGGCCACCCATCCGGTATATGCTTAGAGATTATGCGGTCATTACTGAAGATCTCTCGTCACCAAGGAAGTGACGTCAGATTTACGGAATATTGAACGTTCTGACTGCGTATAGCGCCATATTTTCGCCAGGTATCAAGACGTGGAACTAATAATCTTTGTGGCATAACTCGCGAGCGCGTTGCTTAATTAGCATATCTATAGAATTTCAGACCTCTGCGATCATGACATCTTACTGCGAAACTTCAGCCTCCTACGATTATTACAGCCTGTACTGTGCCGCGTTGAATATCGTCAATTTAATTGGGGACACCCGGTACGGAGGAATTACGATTAACTTGAAGTACTTGGAGAGATTCTCTTGGTTATTTTGTAGTTGCTTTTATTTGGATTCTTTCCCCCTCCTTTTTACAGTCTGACAGTTTTAAAGAAGTGATAGTTTTAAACATCACGTGTATAGAGTGGAGCATTTTTAATTCACTGAGCTGCGGCTAATTTTCTCTCCGACGTTCCCTACGGATATCAATCAATGAATCATACGGTCTATCAGTCAACTCAAATGGAGTAAAATGAGTTCGATAGACGAACAGACACATGTGTAAGTTTGTGTGTGTGCGCGATAAAGGGGCATGGTATTCACTCCCAGGGTAGAAATGTTTGAAATTTGAAACTCATAAAAGGAGAGAGCAAACTATTTTTATCCTATTACCTGCCCTGTATCTCAGAAAGGAAATGCAACAGTAAGTTTTGTTCTCAGATGTGCAATAAAAAAGTTCCCTTTCTGAGTTTCCCGGGTTTCTAGAAAAGAGTTCGAAGTGGTGCTCACGAAACACAGGGCAATGTTTTGTACTTTACTAATGAAATTAATCATGGTCTGGAAAAGTGCTTGCTGATTTATTTATTTATTTATTTATTTATTTATTTATTTATTTATTTATTTATTTATTTATTTATTTATTTATTTATTTATTTATTTATTTATTTATTTATTTATTTATTTATTTATTTATTTATTTATTTATTTATTTATTTATTTATTTATTTATTTATTTATTTATTTATTTATTGTAAATATACGCATAGGTATAATTGAAAACTAATACCTAACAATTGACTGTGGTGTCCCTAGGTAGAGATTTTTCTTTCAACACCCTCAAGGCACCAGAAGGCATTCCTAAGTGATATGCTTCATTGTTTGTTTATTAGCACCGCCCTGTATCTAATTTTATACCATTTAATGAAGAATAATTCCCTTAATATATATAGCAATTTTAAAATCTTAATTTCCCTTCAGGCAAAGCAGTGGAAACAAATTAATTGACAAACTCTCTTTTTGACACAGGCTTAAATTTCCTTCTTTCCTTCTTTCTTTCTTTATTTCTTTCTTTCTTTCTTTCTTTCTTTCTTTCTTTCTTTCTTTCGTTCTTTCCCTTTCTTATTCTTCTTGTTGCACTTCAATCCTTCGATTTCAAATCCTATCAGTTTCAATAATGTGTTAATGTAAACAATCTATAAAAATGTACATAATTGTAATATACATAAAATGTTTGCCAATTCACGTGTTGTAAAAATAATAATGCCGGAGAAGTTGCACTAGAACTCATCTTCAGACTATCTATTCAAATATTACAATATATATGTAATTCAATAACAAGTGCGTGTATATATGTAACATTTCTTCTTCATGTGCCATGTCCTCGCAGAACGTTGGCGATCAGTAGCATGATCTGTTGTTTGTTCATAGCTGTTCTGAACAGAGTAAGCTTTGTTACCCCAAACCACTGGCTCAAGTTGCCGAGCCATGATGTCCTACTTCTCCCCGGACCACGGTTTCCATTAATTTTCCCTTGGAGTATTACTTGCAGGAGGTGGTATTTAGAGTTCCGCATCATATGACCAAAGTATTCTAGTTTCCTTCGCTTGATGGCAGTGAGAATTTCTGGTTCTTTGTTCATACGGTGCAAAACGTCTACATTGGTCATTTTAGCTGTCCAAGGTATCTTCAGCATCCTTCGGTACGTCCACATTTCAAATGCTTGCAATCTCTTGCACATAGTCTCAGTTAGTGTCCATGCCTCAACGCCGTATAACGGAATACTGAAAACGTAGCACCGGAGTAGTCGTGTCCGTAGTGAAATGGAAAGGTCACGGCTTGTTAAAAGTTTCATAAATATGAAATAGCCAAAGAAGAGGCAAAATTCATTCTTAGAAACATAATACAGATTTGTACATGCCTGTATATATGAACATGAATTGAAAAAGCAATACACGTGGGGCTAGCGGGGTCCACAATGGCGGGGTTTGATCGCCCTGGGGTACCCCTCCGATGTTGGTGGTGAATTATGCGCCAGAGTAAAAAAATAAATATCAACAATAAATCACTACGTATTTGCAAACATACAACACAAAATTCAAAATTAACAAGACAACAACACTCCCCTTACAATGGCCCAAGGGCCACTGGTTCTGCTGACGGCCCGCCTATCCAAACGTGTAGGAATAGAAATAACATGGTTCGGTTCTCAGCACCGCATCCACAGCATAGAGAAGGTGGTCTTTTCCATTTGTACGGATTCCACACCCAGTGATTCGCCCACATCGGATTTAATTTGGTCCAAATCTCTCGAGTTAATCAAAACGAGGCACGATTTCAGAACATTCTGGGACGTAAGCTGCCTCCGTTCATGTTCTCTGATATCGAGGTTGGTATATGTAACATTCTTCACCACAAAATAGGTCGAAGTATTGATCAAAGTCTGTCAATACGAAGGATCGGTATCTGAATAAATTGGCTCTTGGTGTTTATTTAGGGTCTTTAAGTATTCGTTCATCCGAGTGTTACGTGTCCGTAGGCATTTTGGAGGAATATGGCTTATTATCGGAAGTCACTGGGTCGAATTACCAGGGTCTTAAGATCAGGAATTATCTCCATAGGTGCAATCATATAAACGAGGCTGTAAATGAAAGTTATGGATCTTTTCACGTGATTATGAGGGTAAAGGGGATACAATATGGCTATAAAGGAAATGGCGCACAAGTCCCTGGTTAGACCTCAAAGTAGGTCTATTGTTCCAATTTATAGGACTCTCACCAGAATTACTTTACTAGGAGACTGGAAAAGATCCAAAGGAGAGCAGTCCGATATTCTAAGTGATTTGTATTAAACGAAATGAAATGGCGCATGGCTTTTAGTGCCGGGAGTGTCCGAAGACATGTTCGTCTCGCCAGGTGCAAGTCTTTTGATTTGACTCCCGCAATCGACCTGCGCGTCATGATGAGGATGAAATGATGATGAAGACGAATCATACACCCAGCCACCGTGCCAGCGAAATTAACCAATGATGGTTAAAATTCCCGACCTTGCCGGGAATCGAACCCGGGACCCTTGTGACCAAGGGCCAGCATGCTAACCATTTAGCCATGGACCCGGACTGTGTATTAAAAGAGTAGTGTTACGAAAATGTTGCAAACTGGGATAACTTGGAATTAAAGAGACGAACTGCTCGAAATAAACGGTATGATCCGAGCTGGAGGGACGGCATGGAATACTATGAAAAATCAAATAAGCTTAATCGAGTTTCAATTGTAGGAGAGATCATACCATTAATTTAAAGTTAACGTTCAATAAGACAAGTTCGAACAAATATTCGTTTAGGGGAAGAGGAATTTTGCTTGTTAATGATGCTTGTTGTTTAAAGGGGCCTAACATCTAAGGTCATCGGCCCGGAAGAGGAATCAGGGACTGAATTAATTTACCAGAGGAGATTTGCGATCAATTTCCAACTCATTTGAATTCATTTAGGAAATCACTTGGTAAGCAACTGATGGGAAATCTGCCACCTGGATGAGAGTCGTAAATGCGGATTAGTGATGAATGATTAAATTGAATGTTGCTCACATACATTGTTTTAAATTACCCTACACGTGACCTCTGATTCGGGCTGAGTGACTTCTTTGTTTCAGGTTGCTGTAAGTCGCACTGACACAGATAGCTCTTACGGCGATGATGGGACAGGAAAGGGCCAGAAGTGGGAAGGAATCGGCCGTGGCCTTAATTAAGGTACAGCCCCAGCATTTGCCTGGTGTGAAAATGGGAAACCACGGAAAACCATCTTCAGGACTGCCACTATTTCTTGAATACTGAATACTGGCTGCACTGAAGCGACTGCAGCTATTGAGCTCGGTGCAATGACATATGTTTGGCAGCCAGATTATCTTTGTGATCTCCTGGCTGTGATAGCGGGAAATGAATTCTGCAAAAGTGCCACATAAAAGGTACAAACGGCAACAACGATTCTGATCTTCATGAGTTAGCAATAACTTGTTACAACAATAGACGAGGAAAAGAAGAATAAAACGGAATACTGCTAACAGCGTGATCTTCTGCCGAAGACGGGGATAAGATCAGTATATCAATAAGTGTGAGGCTTCTTAGCTTCGTCGGCAGATACAGTAAGGGAACGTTTTCCGCCGTAAGCACCATCTCCATCACGTAAGTAATACAGAGGAATCGAGGTTACGATGTTAACTTGTTCCCATCTTCCTTCCTTTTCTCCCTTGTTCAATATAATTGTTGAAAGAGTTGCTAAAAATCTTACGAAATCCTTCTTTTGTTACAATTTGTACCTCTCAGAGTAGTGTTCCAATGTGATTATTATTGCACAAAGTATCTAAGGTTTGCAATTAGAAGCTTTTTAATCTCGAGACCTACTTGAATTTGTGCTAAATATGTTGTGTTAAACGATTTTCGTGGCGTTCATTTTCCTGTGCCGAGATGTAAAGTGCAATGAACGAAAAAGTTAAAAAAATCTTGCTAACTTCTCAAAGCTTCTTTTCCTTAAGTTCCACTAATGTACCGTACTGTGAATATCGTCAGCGGAGTGGACGGAGTACAGAATGAGGAAAATTTTTCGAACGACGGAGGTGCTCCAGCTTAGCGGAGATACAATAATAATCAATATTTTTTGCTGTTTGTTTTTAAGGTTTCTGTGGTGTAGTGGTTAGTGTTATTAGCTGCCACTCCCGAAGGCCTGGGTTCGATTCCCGGCTCTGCCACGAAATTTGAAAAGTGGTACGGGGGCTGGAATGGGGTCCACTCAGCCTCGGGAGGTCAACTGAGTAGAGGTGGGTTCCATTCCCATCTCAGTCCTCCTCAATTTGTTTTTCCGTGGTTTCCGAAATCCCCTCCAGGCAAATGCTGGGATGGTCCCTAAATTAAGGCCACGGCAGCTTCCTTCCCTCTTCTCTCTCTATCCCTTCCAATCTTCCCATCCTCCCCATAAGGCCCCTGTTCAGCATAGCAGGTGAGGCCGCCTGGGCGAGGTACTGGTCCTCCTTCCCAGTTTCACCTCCGGACCCAAAATCTGACGCTCCAAGACACTGCCCTTGAGGCGGCAGAGGTGGAATCCCTCGGATTAAGAAAGAAGGAAGAAAGAAAGAAAGAAAGAAAGAAAGAAAGAAAGAAAGAAAGATTGTTTTAAGGGGGTGCGCTCTTATTTGGCGTCTTTCCCCTTAGGATGGATGGGGAAGGATATCGGTCTTGGTTTTTATTAAGGTACCGTCCTGGCATTTGCCAGGTGGATAAATGGGAAACCGAGGAAAACCATTTTCAGGACGGCCAACATGAGATTCGAATCCTCAACATTTGCATTTTACTCCATATTCTCTTTTGCGTGCATGTATATTTCCTTGCACTTGTTTATGTTCGGGGTGGTCCTCGAAAATCGTTGGAAGTGCATTCGCTTTGTAGTACTTCTACTGTAATCAGAATCCTTGAAATGGTTTGCCACCAGTTGTAGAAGACTTTTAGGTGACCACATAAACCCTGGTTTTCCCCTCACGTGAAACATTTTATCTTAATGTCATCGTTCAATGGAAATTTATGAAACGGTTGTCGGTTTCCTTTAACTTGACGAGATTTGTAATACGATACGCTACAACACACAATTTTTAACAAGCACAAGTCATAACGCCGTATTTACATATATATTTTTCTACAAATAACCGAACAAGTGACCGCGTGGTTTGGGTCACGTAGCTATCAGCTTGTATTCGGGTCCGAACCCCACTCTCGGCAGCCCTAAAGATGGTTTTCCGTAGACTCCAATTTTCACACCAGGCACATTTTGGGACTGTACCTTACGTAAGGCACGGTCCCTTCTTTGCTACCCCTAACCCTTTCCTATCCCATCGTTGCCACAAGACCTATCTGTGTCGGTGCAGCGTAAAGCCAATGGGGGAACGGGCGAGTTGGCCGTGAGGTTAGTGTCGCGCAGCTGTGAGCTTGCAACCGGGAGACAGTGGGTTCGACCCCCACAGTCGGCAGTCCTGAATATGGTTTTCCGTGGTTTACCATTTTCACGCTAAGCAAATGCTGGGGCTGTACTTTAATTTAGGCCGGTTCTTTCCCACTAACAGCCCTTTCATATTTCATCGTCGCCAAACGATCTATCTGTGTCCGTGCGACGTAAAGGCAATTGTAAATAAAGAAAGCCAATGGGGGAAAGGAAACCTCTACAAATAGCATTGTGTGATATTTCTAATGCCATATTTACGCCAGTTCCTCCTCCCAAAGAACACTTATCAGCCTTCTAATTCACTGCCAATGCCCTTAACTAAAGTATATCTGTAATACGACACGCTTCACTGGTTGATTGTAAACTTACCCCCATCATTCTCACTCTTTAAGACGCCTTCTTAACCGTCAAGTATGGAGACACAAAATACGTAGTACGTAATGAAAACGATACGATTACGGGCGCCAATTAGCAACCCTAGCTGCAAAATGTGGAATGAGATTGAACCATCGCTCGGATTGTTATTCGCGCCTCATTTCAAAGCCTTGCCTTATAACGTAGGACACGGTTGTAATTAGAATGTTTCTCCGTAATGCCGCTGGGGCGCTGGCCGCCTATGACACTGACAGGAGGATGTTTACCGTATTATTGTATTTCAAGTTTCATATTGTAACCTTTCCAAGGCATCAGTACATGAACCAGTTACCATTGTTCATAAATATGACGTTAGAATGGAGCACCATCGGTGAGCTTCGAACTCAGCCCGGTTTGTCGAAGCCTCACCCTCCCCTACTGGAATAGTTCGCTAGCCGAGTCGGTATCGCATTTTCGGGTCTGTGCACTGTCCGATGGGGCGGTAAGTCCTTTAGTAATAGTCTCTATAGTAGGGGGAAAAGTTAATTATGAGAGGAATACCATTTCATTACTAATGAAAAGAGAGACAATATCTTGTATAACAAATTTTACTTATACTAGTGAAACACATTATTTACATGGGTATGCCATACGAACACCTTACATATAGTAACTTGGGTGATCTTGACGTTTAAATGTTCGGTAGTCCTTTTCTACACTTCATTATACGTTTAAATATTCAAACTTAAGAAGGCGTTCCCTCTCGAACTATTACACTACCTCAGACTTAGAGAGGCGTCTCTTCTCTAATTATTCACTTTACACTTACACTAATCACTTTACACACAAATCTATTCAACATAGGCATACCCAGCTGTAATTCTGTTTACCTACCAAGAATTAATATATTCAATTTGCATCAAATTATGATATAAGTTTGCTAGTATCGTATGAACTGAAATAGGCAATTTACACTCCCAATCCTTTGAAAGTCGCGTTACAACACTACCTTAAGTTAAACGTTGCCAAATATGCAGTATGATAAACACGCTCATTTCATTAGGATTTTTATCAACACATATATCAGGACATTATTTACACAACGATGTTACCTATGGACAAGCATTTAGCGACTTCAATACCAGAAATCATAAACAAAATATTATAGCACTACCTGCAACAAATGGACAAGAATATATACATTTCACATACACACAATGGGCCGCAGGTGGCCTTATTTACCTGCCGCTTGTGACAGTAAGCTTTACTGTCTCCTGCAATGAACTCAGGACCTTCTGAGACAGGGTATATCTGACCTGGAATTCCCTATACGCTGTGAATAATTAAAGAAATAAATTGGAGGGATCCTTCATTTAATGCTCATTTGGAATCTCTGCGACGTTGGCTCTATTTAAATTAACACGCGTAATCTTTGTACCGAAAAGGAAAGAAACTCGCCACTTGTATCTGTTCTATTTCACTGAAGAAAACGCCTTCACTCCCCCGTTTAAAGGGGCTCATAAAACTCCAGCTGTGAGCTGCCCGTGCCACACTTTCAAAGAGCGGTCCACTAAGCCTTCTCGGGCAATGGCTTCGCGGCAAATAATCTATTCACTTCTTTCATTACTGGCCACCATGGCATCACACAAATCACGGCCCTATATCCGGCCGTAATCAGCATATTCACATCGCGATATGCGCCTCGCGTGTCTTAATGACAGATTCCAAGGGAATTTCACATTTCATTTCACAATATATATTATGGCTACAGCCTGTTCAGCCATTTCATTTCCTCTCGGTACACTGACCACGATGCAGATCTAATGACGATCTCCTGCCACCAGGGTCCAAATTAACTTGCATATTCGCGAACTAATTAGCGATGTAAGATATATACCCCAATCTCATGCTCCATTCGTTGTTCCAGCAGTTTAATTTCTAGTAAGGAGGATTTCCTAAGAGCTTGTGAAGTACAAAAAAAATCAGTTACTGAGATATCTTTGAGGACTCCTATTGGATGTAGAAAGATGATAATTGGAGTCGTTTACGTAGAATATTTAAGCCCTTTACTTGACAGTACTTCACACATAATTAATCTGAGGTCCTTAAATTTACGTCATGCATTATCAAACCCTTGTAAAAAAAATGGAAGTAAAATATGGTCGTTCCCAAACCATGAAGAAAGTATTCTGTAAAAGACCCAAATAAAAATGAAATTATAATTATTATCCCTCTGAAATGGCGTGCTTGCAGTCTACGTTATATCTAAGTGAAAAATTTACATATTTACAATGGGACACGACCTTCAAAGAAATAAATACTTGGAAATGTACTCAGCCTTCTGGATACCACGTTCACAGCTTTACATGAGGGCACTCCATGGATTTAGACTGCTTGCATCACGTCATCGGCGATGTGAAGACCCATGATGACTTCCTGGCAGGTCATACACATGACAGCGACGTTCCAGACGTTCTCGGCTACCAGGCGAAATTCCGGCAAACATCTAGATGACTCGTTCACTCCGATACACAGGCAAAATTCTGGCATTCAACTGGACGTCGGCGTTCACTCCGGCGTTCACGTAGACATGTAAATGAGGGGAAATTATCTCAAGTGAATGCGTTAGTTTATCACACACTACAATTTGAACATATGGTTGGATTTGCTCAATAGCACGAGCATTCCAACCCAATGTCGGTAATGTCCCAGAAGCCCGACATTAATCCCTTCTCATTTATCTATTCTTCTTGTAGGCAGCGATTATAGGCCCAGAAATTTCACTAGCTTCCCTAGAAACGACAGTGGTTAGGCCACTAATGTATTAGCATTCTCATATTCATGATACTAGTTCAGGCCTGTTCTAATGCACTTAGCCGTAAGTCGAGCTCTCAACTGTACTACGGATTATTTTAACCTGGCGCTGTCCTCAATTAGGTCTACACTGAGCCGTTCACTGACTTTCTTGGTAATTCATATTGATATCAAGCACGTTCGCTCCACCCACTTCGCTAAGTACGTCCCTATATATGTTAACTGAGCCGCATTAACTTAGACACATAGGAGGCTCGATGTACGACCTTTTCTACACACGGACATCGGTTATTACGGTTTCGTACCGTTCCTATTTATTAATTTGCGGCACACTGTACACGATAACATCTCACTCAGAGGGTGATTATTTCCACATACTCACAGACTTTAATGAATCACTGTATTACACTGCTCAAATTACAAGATTATTTCTTCACAAACGACTCACACACAAACCACGACGAAATACTACCGTACTGGCGCTACATTGCAAATGCACTGGGTAGTGTCTCCTCCTCAGCTCATGAATATATAGGCGCGCTAAGCTAGAGACCCGAATGCTGAGGGTGGGGGAAAAAATGCAATCCTTTCTCACACATTGGTCCGTTAATACGCAACGTACAGTGACGAACAGGATATCAAAATGTAGCTCTTGTATTCCCATCTCCACTGAGTGACTGTTATTAAAATAACTTCGTAGGTTTTGAAGCAATCTTAAAAGCGTCCTTTAGTCTCTAGCGGTGAGTGATGACGAACACAGGGGATTCCTTGTGTTCCTTGGCACGGTTAGGGTCCAACATCTGTTAGTCATTAAGACGCGCCCTTGTTTACAGCGTAGTTACTGCTCTGCCAGTTAAGTAGAGCACTTCTCGGTCCCATAATAATGCGTAAAATTCCCTGATTCAAATGAATGTTTGCGCTTAATTATCCATTGGGTATTTTGCGATTTATGAAAATTAACAAAAATAAAACAGTTGAATGCGTTAAGTTGGCAGTGGTGAATAAGCGAGGAAAACATGGTATAATGTTAGTTTTCACGTTGGACCTACTCTCTGGGCTCAGCCAGTGACCTAGATTCTTTGTCACGTGATAACGCGTATCGTTTCATCTCGCTTGCGGTGGGAGTGATAAAACTTCCCGTACAAGCGCTCTTGCACCGCCTTGCTGCTAATTACCAGCAACTAGAGCTGGGTCGCGCGACTCTGGATATTGCAACTCGAGTCCTGGAGCGGGCAGAAAAATTCTAACTTGGGCAGTTTTTATCGTAGAATAACGCGGAAAACGGCATATTTCATCTCCTGGATATCATGACATACCATAGGTAACGTTGTGAACGTTCACATCCCTCCCCTGCTTAAAATAAGAAAATCACGTGTAGGGATTTTTCTTACCAATCACATGGTTCTCGTGTTGTTAAATGTGAGTGTATCGTAGGATAGCATTTTCTTGCCTTAGAGCGTATCTTGACATAAGGATACGCAAGTAATCTTGGGTCATGATATCTCGTCTTTCCGTGCATGCTAGACAATCTTCATCTCCCGACTCGTCAATGTTATCATCCATCCCATGGTGATCTTCTAGTTCCATGTAGTTTACTCCATTCATTTCTTCTTCAGGATCCTCCTCATCCGCGACGTCCACTCCGTCGTCGTCCTCGTCTTCTTCTGGAGGTTGTCCTTCATCTTCTAGTTCATCTGGATCGTTTGGATTCTCTTCCGGTAATTGTCCTGGTACATGGTATAGTTTTAGATTTGAGGCGTTATAGATAGCCTCAGTTGTCCCATCCATGGATTGTACCTTGTACGCGTTATTTTCTAAATTTTGAATTATTCGATAAGGCCCAATATACAGCTCTGCAAATTTGTGGTAAAATTTCCGTGGTGGATCCGAAGTTGCGGGACGTTTGACCAATACGAGTTCTCCCACACGTAGAGGTCTGTGGAATCGTTTGCGTCGCAATCGTCGTAACCGCTTCTCTGCCTGTTTCTTCAGAGATTCCAACGTATCTCTCACCCTCAACTCTACTGATGGTCTTGGATCTTCTGGGCATGGCACGACATATTTCCATGGTCTCTCGGGATGTTCGTTGAAGTGCACGACGCTAGGAATCTGCCCTGTCGATTCGTGTACGGTTGAGTTTATGCATTCCATTATGGTTGGAACAACATCTACCCACCGCCGATGCTGTCTCGGGCAAAAGATTCTGCAAAATTTTCCGATCTCCCTCATAATCCTTTCAGACGGATTGTCGAATCGAACTCATTAGGTGTTGAATTCCCATCTGTTCCATGTCTCTACGGAACGCGGCTGATGTGAACTGCGATCCGTGATCGGTTAAGAGTTTATCGGGTTTGCCCATCTTGGGAATGATCTTATTCCTTATCTGGTTGACAACAGTACGCGTATTCGCTTTCTGTACTGGACACAGCATAACATATTTGCTGAAGACGTCCATGCACACCAAAATGAATTGGAGCCCCCTGGTCGCCTTTGGAAGCGGACCATAGAAGTCCATGCAAAACAGTTCACGGGGCGTCTCGGGAATTAACGGCTTTGGTGGTTGTTTGAGTAAGTACGCGTTGGGCTTAATACGTTGACAGATGTCACAAGTCATTAAAACTGTACGAGTCATCCCCCTCATTCGCGGCCACGTAAAGGTTTCTCTAAGCGTCGCCATGACTTTGTCTACGCCAGCGTGTCCTATGGAGTGATGCGTCAGCCATATTAAGTCAACCTGGAGAGCGGGTGGAACGACTACTCTAAGACGAGTATGCGCATCATCCACATATTTGTACAAGATCCCATTAATGTAGTTATAGTTTTGCGCATGTCTCTCAGCGTCTTGATATTCTGGCGTTCCTGGTTGCAACTGTTTTCGCAGAAACTGAATCATTCAATGGGTCTCCGGCCAACTTCCTTGTTCTTCAGGAATTTGTCTGAGTCGATCCAAGGTCTCTCGATCTTCCTCAACTAGCTGTAGATGATGTATGGCTTCGCCCTCGGGATCAGGATTTCTGCTAAGGGCATCCGCAATGATATTTTCTTTGCCCGCGCAATGTTCTATCTCCAGATCAAATTGTTGTACGAATAAGGTCCAACGATTTACCCTTTCAGAGGCCATGGTGGATTTGAGTACAAATGTTAAAGCTCGATGATCCGTTCGTAATAAAATGGGAAAACCATAGATGTATTTGCGCCAGTGATTCAATGCAGTTACGATCGCAAGCATCTCCAATTCGGTAACGGTGTAATTTTGCTCATGTCCGCGTAGCTTGCGGCTCATGAAGGCCAAGTAATTTATTCGTGGCTCAGTGTCCTTCTCCTGATATAACACTGCGCCGACACCAATCATGGACGCATCCGTCTGTATTATAAACTTCTGGCTATAATCAGGATATCCTAATTTAACGCTGTTACTCATCAGATCCTTAGTCTTACGGAAAGCTTCCTCACAGGCTGTATCCCACTTCCATCGGTTGTTTTTCTTTAATAGCTCTTGCAAGGGAGCAACCGTGGTGGTATATGACGGACAGTGATCCGCAAAGAATCCGCATAAGCCTAAGAACTGCCGAACGTGCTTCACTCTGGTTGGCTTCGGGAAGTTCTGAATTGCCTTGATTTTCACAGGATTTGGAGAGATACCCTCGGCATCAATGACATGCCCTAAGAAGAGGATACTGCGCTGACAAAAATGAGATTTTTCAAGGTTAATTTTGAAATTGTTTCGGCCTAAATCTTCCAAAACGAGACGCAAATGTTCCATGTGTTCTTCCAAAGTTTGCGTAGCTATCAAGATGTCGTCTACATATTGGACTGTGATTTTCTTCACCTTATCACTTAAGTTGCGATCAAGTGCTCGAATGAGGGCTGACCCAGCGTTTTTGAGTCCGAACGGGAGCGCTGACCCAGCGTTTTTGAGTCCGAACGGGAGACGGTTGTAAACGTATGTTTGCTGGTCAAACAGAAAACCAGTCAAGACCTTTGACTCGGCTGACAACTCTACATGATGGTAGGATGCTCGCAAGTCTACACTGGAAAAGAACTGCATATGCTGAAATTTCTTTAGGAGCTCTTTTATATTCGGCGCACGGTCGTATTCCGGCACGAGGCTCTCGTTAATTGCTCGGGCGTCTAAGCAAACCCTCAGAGATCCGTTTGGTTTAGCAACAATGACCAATGGGTTTAGGAATGGTGTTGGAGCCTTTGAAATGATGTCATTGTCTTCCATCTCCTTGATGATCTCGCGCACCTTAGGATAGTGCTTCTCTGGTACAGGGTAGGGGTTTTTCTTAAATGGATCCCAACTAGTTACAACCATGTTATATTTGAAATTTAGAATCTTTCCTGGTTGAGATCCAAAAACATCCCGATAAGTTTCCAAAATTTCCTTTAATTTACACTTGTTCTCGTCATCAATCTTCGCCTCGCTCAATTTGACCTGTACAATATCCTCAAACTTCGGTTCTGCTTCTTCCACTTTCACCAGATTAGCAACCATCTCATCGAATTGTTTTCTAATTTCTTCGACCTTCTGTTCGTCCCAATTCAAGAATTCATGGTAGTCTTCCGCTGCATCTTGTGACAACTGGGTCGTCCATATCCGTTCTCCGTCCATGGTCTCTGGTTTATCATTCAGTTTCACGTTCTCTTGAATCATATTTATGTACAACTTAACATGGTTTTGATCCATGTCGACTACTGCCTTGTATTCGCGCAAAAAGTCAGATCCCAGGATAACGTTATATTCCATTCGGTCCATGACCAGAAATGGATGTGCGAGTGTGGCGTTGCCTATTTGTAAATCCAAATACACTTGCGTGTCACATACTGCCGTGCGATCCGGAATGATGCCTCGCACCTTCACCTTGGAAACGGGTAAAGTCGGAATTTTGAATTTTGACTGTATTTCACGTACAAACGTTCTTGAAACTACACTGACACTAGCTCCTGTGTCTATTAGACAGCGTACGCGTAACTCTTGGACACGAATATAAACCACTGGAAGTTCTCGGATAATCTTTTTACAGCATGGACTTGGATCCTCTAACAAATCTTCGGGTTGAATTTCCCATGAGTCAATCGTGACAATGACTAAGTCTGAATCGTTTCGATGGTTGCTAATGTGTGGAGAAACTATCTCCTCGCTACCTAGTTCTGCTTTTTTTTAACAGCTCCGCCCCCTGCGAAGTATTCTGACGCATGAGGGTTCAGCCGGTTTCCTCGGTCTTGTTCCCGTTGAGCTTGAAATTCGATACTCTCAGCTCCCGTAACTTCTTCCGATGATGCCATCTCTTGGATAGGCCTTTGCCATTTGTCAGTTCTTGCGGGCTGGTTTCGGAGTTGCTCGACGTACCTCTTCGATTCCGCTTGTCGATCCCGTATGTGGTTGTCCATATTCCTCGGTCTATCCCATGACCGTCTACTCTCTCCTCTTCATCTACCGTATGGCCTTCTACAATGGTCGACCTGACTATACCTAAACCTATTTCTCCGTTCAGGTCGTCTTTGGTAGTCATAACTCCTGGAATTCCATTCTTCACGGCGTCTATCTCTCGGCTCACTCCATCTCGGAGGATTTCTATCACCATCCCTCGACGTTGAGTAAGTTTCCTTCTCTCTTCGGTACTCGTGCCCTGATTTCGACGTTTTGGTGACCCTCCTTCTGATTTCACGTCTATCGTGTGCACCGTCTCATGGTGTCTCTGTCTCACATGTCCTCCACTTGTTGTCTGGTCCAACTGGCGCAAAATGTGCTCAGCTTCTACTGCGGTCTTAACATTGGCAGAGATGAGAATCTTTTGGACTTCCGGCGGAAGTTGCTTCCCGATCGCTGAGATCAGCTCTAACTCTAACTCTTTCATGAGAAGAAGCTGATGGACGAAGTACTCACAAAACCTCGTTTGTCCGGTTGCCGAGTATCGCCGTGAGTAAAGCTCGAGGCGTAACCCTTGCTGTGTCTCGATCCCCCAGTATTTCTCTAAAAACCTACGCCGGAATTCTTCGTATCCGTCAAAGCAGTATTTAAATGCCTTGAACCATATCAACGGCTGGTCCGCGAGATATCTTTCAACTATCCGTAGGCGCCTCTCTGCGGGGACATTGTGGTCGGAAAAATATTGGTCCATCTCATTTAAGAACCCCTTCGGTGTCATATGGGCATTGGACCCGAATTTCTTAGGTTCATCATGACTGAAACGCAAAAGGTTGTAAAAAGGGATCGAACCAAGATCCTGTGGTGTTGAGCTGCGTCCTGACATAAAGCGAGTTTGATAGTTCTCATGGGTTGGAACTGATTTTCCCGTCAAGTCAGATTCGTTGTGCGTTCCTGGCGGTTCCTGGTCCTTCTTATCAGACTTGTTCAAGATGGACTTCAACAGGTCGTCTCCTCGAGATTCTTGCGTCTTGAGGTTCTCTACTTCTTCTTGGAGTTCCAAGATTAGCCTCTCGTGGACGTCTAATTTAATGGTAGCTTTATGAGCCTTCAGTTCAAATTTATCAATTTTGTCCTTCAACTCCTGGACCTTTCCCTGCGTTTCCCGATGTTTTCCCTCGGCGGTAACGTTCAATTCATTCTTCGCCCGATCCATGTGCTGATCAATATATTCCTTGCATTTAGTCTCTGTGCCGTCCCGAACCTGCGTTATTTGTCCTTCCATTTCTTCAGTCCTTAAAGACAGGTCCTCAAATCTTGTTTGTAGGTCTATCATGGCTTCCGTGCTGGCGTTAACCTTCGATTCCATTTCTTCCATTTTGCTTTCCTGAGCTGTCATTTTTATTTCTATTTCGGCCGTACGCTCATCCAGACGGCGACTGGTTTGCTCTAGCTTCCACGCGAGGGAATCTATGCGTGTCGTCACGTCATCAATGCGGGAGTTAACATGTTCTTTGAGCTCCGCGGCTTGGGCATTACACGACGCTTCGTATCCGTCTAACCGTGCAGTGAGCTGACCTACTCGGCTATTGTGCTGGTCTAAACGTTCTTCAATTTGTGTGGTTGCCTGTCCTAGTTTATTTAATAGTTCTGCCTGCCCATCACTATCACCCTTTAACTGCTCCTTTAAGAGTCCTGCCTGTCTCTCACTATCGGCCTTTAGCTGCTCCTTTAAAAGTCCTGCCTGTTTTTCACTATCGGCCTTTAGCTGCTCCTTTAAAAGTCCTGCCTGTCTTTCACTATAGTCCGCATTAGCCTGTTCCAATTTCGCAAGACGATCATCAAACTTCGCACTCTGTTCCCTGAAAAGCTCTGCCTGCTTCTCACTTTGTTCGGCCAGTAAGGCGGTCATCAACTCTTTAATACCTTCCACATCCATAATACTTCACTTCTTGAGAAATTTGTGCCCCCCTGAATTAAGCTGCTCGTGGTATTTCAGTTCATACGATTCAGTTTCCTAAACTTAGGAAGGTGTGCAATTTTTGCAAATGACCAAGTCGTTTTACGCCAAAATTAGCTTCAAAACAGCTGCGTCACACCTCCTAATAATTACTTGTGTTTCCCTAGCATTTTCTTACGTAACTCAGAAGCATTATCCCGACATATTGTTTTTTAATAATTAAATTTATGTAGCCCTTCATTAAAATAAATATTACCTAAATCCGCGACCTAAATGGGCTCGGTACTTTACGTGTGCCAAAATTGTGATGCACTTAATAAACATTGGATGTTTTCAGCCTCGAGATTTGGAAGATGCTTTAGCAGACAATTCCCCGTCTCGAACTGACAACATTGCACTGTTCATTTTGAGAAAAAAATTAAGAGTGATGAGGCTTCCACTCTAGTCCGCGATATCTACTCTGTTTACATTGGATGAATCCTCTAAACTACCAAGGCCTGCTACAAGCGCATCGCCTTCGGCATGAACCTGTGACCAGAAGAATTTGAAGAACTCAGTCCAGTCATTTTATCCTCAACAATGGGAAGGTCATTTTATTGCTCCCCTGAAGTTACACAACTCCATAACTTTTTCAGGTCCGCCATACTTCTGAGTGACCATCGTGTATATTTCCACTTAACCTGGTACACGATCTCTTCATTCTTCTCCTTACATCCGTTAAATTTAATTTATTCCAGTCACTCATTCAAATATCGTTGCGCGTGACGTAACTGTCTATGGTAGCGGCTTACGCACTCCATCCGACACATTATCCATATTACCTATCACGTTCACACGCTCTGATTCTATTTAGTGTTCCTCTCTCGTAACAAATTTAATATATGGGTAAAATTTGGTATTTCCATTCGTTCAGTTCTAACCGAATCAATTTGATAATCCTACTACCTTAGGTACTCCTTTTATAGTAGTGGTATTCGAACTTGTGCCATAATATTGGCTATATCAATATTTATGGTGCCGTAGGGCTTTACAAACTTGCCCCAACAACGGGACGCTAAATTATGCGTCGCGAGAACAATATGTAGCTCGCCCCAAACAACAATAAGGCCACACGTTACGGGACGCCATATATGTAACCTTTCCAAGGCATCAGTACATGAACCAGTTACCATTGGTCATAAATATGAGGTTAGAATGGAGCACCATCGGTGAGCTTCGAACTCAGCCCGGTTTGTCGAAGCCTCACCCTCCCCTACTGGAATAGTTCGCTAGCCGAGTCGGTATCGCATTTTCGGGTCTGTGCACTGTCCGATGGGGCGGTAAGTCCTTTAGTAATAGTCTCTATAGTAGGGGGAAAAGTTAATTATGAGAGGAATACCATTTCATTACTAATGAAAAGAGAGACAATATCTTGTATAACAAATTTTACTTATACTAGTGAAACACATTATTTACATGGGTATGCCATACGAACACCTTACATATAGTAACTTGGGTGATCTTGACGTTTAAATGTTCGGTAGTCCTTTTCTACACTTCATTATACGTTTAAATATTCAAACTTAAGAAGGCGTTCCCTCTCGAACTATTACACTACCTCAGACTTAGAGAGGCGTCTCTTCTCTAATTATTCACTTTACACTTACACTAATCACTTTACACACAAATCTATTCAACATAGGCATACCCAGCTGTAATTCTGTTTACCTACCAAGAATTAATATATTCAATTTGCATCAAATTATGATATAAGTTTGCTAGTATCGTATGAACTGAAATAGGCAATTTACACTCCCAATCCTTTGAAAGTCGCGTTACAACACTACCTTAAGTTAAACGTTGCCAAATATGCAGTATGATAAACACGCTCATTTCATTAGGATTTTTATCAACACATATATCAGGACATTATTTACACAACGATGTTACCTATGGACAAGCATTTAGCGACTTCAATACCAGACATCATAAACAAAATATTATAGCACTACCTGCAACAAATGGACAAGAATATATACATTTCACATACACACAATGGGCCGCAGGTGGCCTTATTTACCTGCTGCTTGTGACAGTAAGCTTTACTGTCTCCTGCAATGAACTCAGGACCTTCTGAGACAGGGTATATCTGACCTGGAATTCCCTATACGCTGTGAATAATTAAAGAAATAAATTGGAGGGATCCTTCATTTAATGCTCATTTGGAATCTCTGCGACGTTGGCTCTATTTAAATTAACACGCGTAATCTTTGTACCGAAAAGGAAAGAAACTCGCCACTTGTATCTGTTCTATTTCACTGAAGAAAACGCCTTCACTCCCCCGTTTAAAGGGGCTCATAAAACTCCAGCTGTGAGCTGCCCGTGCCACACTTTCAAAGAGCGGTCCACTAAGCCTTCTCGGGCAATGGCTTCGCGGCAAATAATCTATTCACTTCTTTCATTACTGGCCACCATGGCATCACACAAATCACGGCCCTATATCCGGCCGTAATCAGCATATTCACATCGCGATATGCGCCTCGCGTGTCTTAATGACAGATTCCAAGGGAATTTCACATTTCATTTCACAATATATATTATGGCTACAGCCTGTTCAGCCATTTCATTTCCTCTCGGTACACTGACCACGATGCAGATCTAATGACGATCTCCTGCCACCAGGGTCCAAATTAACTTGCATATTCGCGAACTAATTAGCGATGTAAGATATATACCCCAATCTCATGCTCCATTCGTTGTACCAGCAGTTTAATTTCTAGTAAGGAGGATTTCCTAAGAGCTTGTGAAGTACAAAAAAAATCAGTTACTGAGATATCTTTGAGGACTCCTATTGGCTGTAGAAAGATGATAATTGGAGTCGTTTACGTAGAATATTTAAGCCCTTTACTTGACAGTACTTCACACATAATTAATCTGAGGTCCTTAAATTTACGTCATGCATTATCAAAGCCTTGTAAAAAAAATGGAAGTAAAATATGGTCGTTCCCAAACCATGAAGAAAGTATTCTGTAAAAGACCCAAATAAAAATGAAATTATAATTATTATCCCTCTGAAATGGCGTGCTTGCAGTCTACGTTATATCTAAGTGAAAAATTTACATATTTACAATGGGACACGACCTTCAAAGAAATAAATACTTGGAAATGTACTCAGCCTTCTGGATACCACGTTCACAGCTTTACATGAGGGCACTCCATGGATTTAGACTGCTTGCATCACGTCATCGGCGATGTGAAGACCCATGATGACTTCCTGGCAGGTCATACACATGACAGCGACGTTCCAGACGTTCTCGGCTACCAGGCGAAATTCCGGCAAACAGCTAGATGACTCGTTCACTCCGATACACAGGCAAAATTCTGGCATTCAACTGGACGTCGGCGTTCACTCCGGCGTTCACGTAGACATGTAAATGAGGGGAAATTATCTCAAGTGAATGCGTTAGTTTATCACACACTACAATTTGAACATATGGTTGGATTTGCTCAATAGCACGAGCATTCCAACCCAATGTCGGTAATGTCCCAGAAGCCCGACATTAATCCCTTCTCATTTATCTATTCTTCTTGTAGGCAGCGATTATAGGCCCAGAAATTTCACTAGCTTCCCTAGAAACGACAGTGGTTAGGCCACTAATGTATTAGCATTCTCATATTCATGATACTAGTTCAGGCCTGTTCTAATGCACTTAGCCGTAAGTCGAGCTCTCAACTGTACTACGGATTATTTTAACCTGGCGCTGTCCTCAATTAGGTCTACACTGAGCCGTTCACTGACTTTCTTGGTAATTCATATTGATATCAAGCACGTTCGCTCCACCCACTTCGCTAAGTACGTCCCTATATATGTTAACTGAGCCGCATTAACTTAGACACATAGGAGGCTCGATGTACGACCTTTTCTACACACGGACATCGGTTATTACGGTTTCGTACCGTTCCTATTTATTAATTTGCGGCACACTGTACACGATAACATCTCACTCAGAGGGTGATTATTTCCACATACTCACAGACTTTAATGAATCACAGTATTACACTGCTCAAATTACAAGATTATTTCTTCACAAATAACTCACACACAAACAACGACGAAATACTACCGTACTGGCGCTACATTGCAAATGCACTGGGTAGTGTCTCCTCCTCAGCTCATGAATATATAGGCGCGCTACGCTAGAGACCCGAATGCTGAGGGTGGGGGAAAAATGCAATCCTTTCTCACACATTGGTCCGTTTATACGCAACGTACAGTGACGAACAGGATATCAAAATGTAGCTCTTGTATTCCCATCTCCACTGAGTGACTGTTATTAAAATAACTTCGTAGGTTTTGAAGCAATCTTAAAAGCGTCCTTTAGTCTCTAGCGGTGAGTGATGACGAGCACAGGGGATTCCTTGTGTTCCTTGGCACGGTTAGGGTCCAACATCTGTTAGTCATTAAGACGCGCCCTTGTTTACAGCGTAGTTACCGCTCTGCCAGTTAAGTAGAGCACTTCTCGGTCCCATAATAATGCGTAAAATTCCCTGATTCAAATGAATGTTTGCGCTTAATTATCCATTGGGTATTTTGCGATTTATGAAAATTAACAAAAATAAAACAGTTGAATGCGTTAAGTTGGCAGTGGTGAATAGCGAGGAAAACATGGTATAATGTTAGTTTTCACGTTGGACCTACTCTCTGGGCTCAGCTAGTGACCTAGATTCTTTGTCACGTGATAACGCGTATCGTTTCATCTCGCTTGCGGTGGGAGTGATAAAACTTCCCGTACAAGCGCTCTTGCACCGCCTTGCTGCTAATTACCAGCAACTAGAGCTGGGTCGCGCGACTCTGGATATTGCAACTCGAGTCCTGGAGCGGGCAGAAAAATTCTAACTTGGGCAGTTTTTATCGTAGAATAACGCGGAAAACGGCATATTTCATCTCCTGGATATCATGACATACCATAGGTAACGTTGTGAACGGTCACAATATGTATAGTTTTGTGTACGCCGTCCGCAGTAACCGACTGTCTTCGACACATGCTTGTTTCATTCCAATAGTACGGTGAGGGGTATGATAGTATACATGTAATAATTAGTCCCACTGATTTACCCCTTTATTTACTTTCAGGGCTGACTCCCAGGAGGTATATTTCTTATCAAATGTTTACCCACTCTTATCTCAAAGTATATCAAAGAACTTGGAAATGGACCGAACATTTCCGTTGACGAGTTATTCCTATCCCTAATTCCTCTTCCTATAAACGGATATTTGACCCAATTTGTCATCCTAAATTCCAGTCTCATCTTCACATTATGATCTTTCTCACGTTTCGATGCTTTCACGCAAGCTTATTCGTCTACTAATGTCTCCACCGACACTTCGGAACATACTGCTTAGTCTAGCAGCTCGTTTCCTTACCGCCAAGTTTCCCAGCCCAAAGTATCCAACAATTTCGCAATACTACTCTTTTGCCCGAAATCACCCTGAAAAAATCGCACTGCTTTCCTTTGTATCATTTACATTTCATGCACCAAGTAATCATGGTGTGGGTCCTATACACTGGAAGCTTTCTCTAACAGGGGTCTTACCAGAGACTCACACGCTCTCTTCTTCACATCCTTCATAACAGTCGTAACTAAATGAAGGTACGTGAAACCTTTATTTACAATCTCATTAATGTGGTTACACGAATTAAATTCTTATGTACTTACAGTGATCCCCATGAGGTACTATCATCCCATCAACACAGTAATAAAAACTGAGAGGGCTATTCCTCGTGGAGAAACTTACAAGTCGACTTTTTTTCATGCTTGCCATCATACCAATGTTTGCTGTGCAATTCACAAAATTGCCTGGGTCAGGGATGACAAACATTTACCGACCAGTGTGTCCGTTAAGGTCTTGTTTATTACGTTTTACTGTCTAGTGTGTCATCGGTTATGTTCTTTTAAAATCATCATGATGACAAACATTTACCGACCAGTGTGTCCGTTAAGGTCTTGTTTATTACGTTTTACTGTCTAGTGTGTCATCGGTTATGTTCTTTTAAAATCATCATGCTACACCGCCCCCCCCCCCCCCGCCATTTGACTTCATTTAGGAATTTGATTGCATTACACAGAAATCCATTCGAAGGAATGTTTCATTATTTTATTTTTCAAAACATCGCTTGAAAATTCCATTTAAAACATTTTAAGATTAAGGTGTATTTTGCTTTAACCTAATAAAATTTGCAAAAATTATGACCATAGAATTAATTGAGATATGCTTCTTTATTAAAGCACAATGTCAAAATTTGCTATGTTGCTAGATTTTCGACTGTTTGAAAATGAAAAACTGCAACATGTTTTCCAGTCAATGACCGGGCCAGGGATGGAGTGAATGAAGTCCCCCATCTAGCGGCGAGGATACGAATTGTGCCGGCTGCCGAAGCCTGTCGCACTCCTCTGGGGTAATGATTAATGACTGACAGATGAAATGAAATGATACTGGAGAGTGTTGCTCGAATGAAAGATGACAGGGAAAACCGGAGTACCCGGACAAAATCCTGTCTCGCCTCCGCTTTGTCCAGCACAAATCTCACATGGAGTGACCGGGATTTGAACCGCAAAACCAAGCGTTGAGACGCCGGTGCGTTGCCATCTGAGCCAAGGAGGCATTTTGACTATTAATTACATGTTAAAACATACAAATATGTTAGCATGTTGTCTCACGTGTCACGGGAGTCCTGTTCACGTTTCACCAAGTGGCACGCGTGTCAAAAGTTCTCCATCCCTGGTCTAGGTCTTACTCTAGTCGCTCACAATCCTGTAAGTTTTTGAACACTATAGAGCAGGCCTTTCTAACTCGAGCACTTAGTGCTGGGTCGCACCAGAGCTGCACTCAGCAGCACCGTTCACCTCCTTCCGCACGCAGTGGTCAGTGCATGCGTACGTAAGAGACAGTACATTCATTCTCATTCTCTCTGTGTGTATCAATTCTCAGTAGAATCTATTCGATAGAACAGACAGTGGAATAGATGGTTTCACCTTCGCTAAAAATGTCGTTTAATCCTTCATGGGTGGATTCATATTTTGTTCTCAGTACCGAAAGGAAAGCTCAGTGTTTAATTTGTCATGTCATTTTAAACGTAAGGTCTTCAACCGTGCGACGACACTACCACAATAAACATGTTTCCACCTGTGATGACAATCGATTAGTTGCCGCAAAACGATGTCAGCAATCGACTTAAACGCTAAATGTAGATTAAGGCAAGTGGAAAGTATGTACAGAATAAATTGTGTGTTTATGTGTTCCCAGAACTGTCATAAATAATATTGTTTTCATAAGCTGCGCGCTGACTTGGCGACCTGTGGTTCTGCCTCTGCTACTTCCCCTCCTACCCCCTCCACCACAACGGTGCTATAGCACAGCACCAGGGCTGCTGCCGGGGCCGGCCGGGGCCGTGGGAGCACCTCGGTTGGAATCGCTTGCTATAGAGTATAACATCATCCGGAAAAAGCTTTATTTCTGATTCCATGGTCCAATACTACTGCCTTATGAAACCCCTTTCTTAGTCATTACAGGATCAGACAATACTTACCTACTGTAATTCTTTGAGTTCTATTTTCTACTAATTTAGCCACCCATTCAATCACTCCTTTGCCTGTGACTTATTATTCACAAATTGCTTCATGGCGCACTGACACAGATAGCTCTTATTGCGACCATATATAGAAAAGTGCTAGGAGTGGGAAAACCGGGAGAGATGGCCGTGCGGTTAGGAGCGAGCACCTGCGAGCTTGCATCCGGGATATAGCGGGTTCGAACCCCACTCTCGGCAGCCCTGAAGGTTGTTTGCAGTGGTTTCCAATTTTCACACTAGAAAAATGCTGGGGCTGTACTTTAATTAAAGCCACGGCCTCTTCGTTTCCACTCCTAGACTTTTCCCATCCCTTCATTGTCATAAGACCTATCTGTGTCGGTAGGAGGTAAAGCCAAGAAAAAAAAGGAGTGGAAAAAAGCAGCCGTCGCCTTAATTAACGTACAACCCCTGCATTTGCACGGAGTGAGAATGGGAAAACACGAAAAACTAACTTCGGGGCTGCTGACATTGGAGTTCGAACCCACTATCTCCAGAACCGCACAGCCATGTCACTCTGTTACCTAATAAAATAGCGGTAATTTTCGCCAGTAATCTCCCATGGTATATCCTATCAAAGCCGTGGATAGGTCCACAGCGATGCGCTATTTTCCAAACAGTTATCTGTCCTTATTTATTTTAATGTAAATCCTGTTGTTGTAATGTTGAAACATTTCAGTCTTCTGACGGTATATTTGCATTAGTACTAGTTCAGATACGTAGCCTTCTTGCTTTGAACATTTGATTTCATCCGACATTCACTGTGATTCTAGAAATGAAAATACAAAACTTAATACAGTCAGTGATCTTGTGCATCGTGCTGTCATTCCTTTGTTCGTTGATCCACAGCACGAACATGTTCGACGCTACCTTTATTGCTAACTCAGAACCAAATCCGTCTGTAGCTTTTATCGTTCTTTCGACTGCATGACGCTGCTCAAATATTTCCACAACTGCTGATAAATTATACATTCTCTGTTCTTCAATCCAGCTTGGAGTTCTGGAATTATTGATTTATATAGACGAATCCAGATAAGGCAATTTTTCCCATGTTTAAAACTATTCGTGTACATTATGGGTATACTGTGGACACAGAGATCTTTGTCAAATATGAAGTAGAGCTTTGCCTGCTGAAGCAGTCTAACAAGCAATATGCCTCATCAGAGACGCAGCCAAGTGGGGCTTACTGGCGGTTGGAACCCCACACTGTGGAAATTTTACAAAAAGAAGATAAAGAGAAACAACAGAAACTGACCAATAAACACATTAAGCAGACGTTCAGAGACGTAATTGTTGAACCAACAGATCTGCTGAATGTGTTTACAAAGAAGCTTCGAAAGATGGAGTTTAGCTAGTAAATTGAAGATACCATTAGCTGTAAAACTGTAGTGCCTAAGGTAACCTAGACAATATAACTCTGTTGAAGTCTAGAACCTTAGGTACGTAGACTTACGGTATAGTATGGAACTACCTTGTCTTAGTAGTTCTATTAATCTGCTGTATTGCCGAATACTAATTTTCCTTCTTTCCTTTTTCTCAATAGTACTAAAAGGCAATATTGAGATTCTTTGAGGTTTTGTTTATAATCTGAAAAGATATTAATACGCATAGATGTTTCGGTTTTTCTTACAAAGTGCCATCTATCAACGCAACTCCAACATTCAGTTCAGGTTATTATTTCCCTGGTCAATTTCTAATCAATAGTGTATTATTCAATATTTACTGAATGTATGATTTTTAACAACATTTCAATAGTTATTTCAGGTTACTTCTTCTAATTTTGTATACTGCATGTATCAAAATTATGAAACGATAACAATAAACAGTACCCTCTCCCTAATCTACGGTGTTCGACATTAGGGGAAACGGGTATCTTTGACAGTGACATGTAAAACTGTTGAACTTGATCGTATTGTTCATGCTCCGTACTTCAATGTAAGATTTTGTAGTGTACTGCAGTCTAAGTATCAACATAATTCACTTGTACCAGTGTCCGACTCGTTGGCTGAATGGTCAGCGTACTGGCCTTCGGTCCGGAGGGTCCTGGGTTCGATTCCCGGCCGGGTAGGGGATTTTAACCTTCATTGGTTAATTCCAATGGCCCGAGGGCTTGGTGTTTGTGCTGTCCCCAACATCCCTGCAACTCAGACACCACACATAACACTATCTTCCACCACAATAACACGCAGTTACCTACACATGACAGATGCCGCCCACCCTCATCGGAGGGTCTGCCTTACAAGGGCTGCACTCGGCTAGAAATAGATACACGAAATTATTATACTTGTACCAGAATCTTTATAACGACAAGCCTTGCATGCGCGCACCATACAAGCACAATCACCTTAACCCTTTACTGCACACTGTTGCCCTCAGGCAACATACAACTTTTCACGTGTATAAATGGATACAGATTGTGGACAAAGGTAGTTTTACGGCACACCTTCAACTGTACAGTCATTTAAAGACATATACCAGTGATGCCTTGTTTTTTTTTTTTTACATAACATAAGACAAAGCAGCCCTGCAACCAAAAGTACTCCTTCCACCCCGTCAACATCCACGCGTACCAACCACCCTTTATTTTACGTGGGCCCTCCCCATCACATTACCACAGGCTTCAGGAGTAAATCTAAAACACTGAACGTAAGTTGAACACTGAAGCTTGAAATTTTCTTCACCAAACGAAAACGAAAAATGATCCATGCAGTAAAGGGTTAATTGGGTTCAATCGTCAAACTATAACCCCATCGTCTACGCTATTGTGTCTCATAACCGGCCATATTTACATTTATCTATGGTTTCACGCATTTGCATTATGTAAAAATACTCTCGGATGGAGTATATTCACCAAATATACACAAAATAAATTTAGACCGGGCGAGTTGGCCGTGCCCGTAGAGGCGCGCGGCTGTGAGCTTGCATCCGGGAGATAGTAGGTTCGAATCCCACTATCGGCAGCCCTGAAAATGGTTTTCCGTGGATTCCCATTTTCACACCAGGAAAATGCTGGGGCTGTACCTTAATTAAGGCCACGGCCGCTTCCTTCCAACTCCTAGGCCTTTCCTCTCCCATCGTCGCCATAAGACCTATCTGTGTCGGTGCGACGTAAAGCCCGTAGCAAAAAAAAAAAAAAAAAAAATTAGAACTGAATGTGAGAATGGATTAGTCTGAATGCTATTGTATTGCGACAATGTTGGCTTTGAGTGGTTGGTAATGTGTTGTGGTGTGCGTAGAAGATGAGAAGTGTATCATTAAGATTTAAATCTGATTACCTCCCTTGGCATATTATTCCTGTGCCCGATTCCTCTTCTTAAAAACGAAAATGTGATGTACAGTTGAAGCTGAAGGTACTTAAATGTTTACTTACAATTTCCCCTGGAAAATCGACAAAAATTTAAGGTAGGAGGCCCATATTTCGTCCTCTTAGCAGACTTGGATTTCTAGAAATCCAGGAATATTTTGGACAAAGCTAGAAATTAATATATATACTTCTTGGCAGGGAGGGATTCGGTTAGGTGGAAATGTAGTAAGCAGTCAGGCCAATGCTGACGACTTGGTCTTGATGGCAGATTGTTTCGAAAGCCCGCAGTCTAATATTTTGGAACCTGAAAATAGGTGCAATGAGTATGGTGTGAAAATTAACGTTTCGGAGACTAAATTGATGTTAGTAGGTAAGAAATTCAACAGAATTGAATGTCAGATTGGTGATACAAAGCTAGAACAGGTCGATAATTTCAAGTATTTAGGTTGTGTGTTATCCCAGGATGGTAATAAAGTAAGTGAGATTGAATCAAGGTGTAGTAAAGCTAATGCAATGAGCTCGCAGTTGCGATCAGCAGTATTCTGTAAGAAGGAAGTCAGCTCCCAGACGAAACTATTTTACATCGGTCTGTTTTTAGTCCAACCTTGCTTTACGGAAGCGAAAGTTGGGTGGACTCAGGACATGCTATTCATAAGTCAGAAGTAACAGACATAAAAGTAGCGAGAATGATTGCTGGTACAAACAGGTGGGAACAATGGTAGGAGGGTATTCGGAATGAGGAGATAAAGGCTAATTTAGGACTGAACTCGATGGATGAAGCTGTACGCGTAAACCGGCTTCGGTGGTGGGGTCATGTGAGGCGAACGGAGGAGGATAGGTTGCCTAGGAGAATAATGGACCCTGTTATGCAGGGTAAGTAAGGTAGAGGGAGACAGAGGCGACGGTGATTGGGCTCATTTTGTAGCGATTTAAAGATAAGAGGTATAGAATTAAATTAGACCAGAGCACTAATTGCAAACAGAGGATAGTGGCGACATTTAGTAAATTCACAGGGGCTTGCAGACTGAACTCTGAGAGGCATAATAGTCTATACTGATGTATTATTATGATTATTATTATTATTATTATTATTATTATTATTATTATTATTATTATTTTTCAAGTTGCTTTATGTCGCACCGACACAGATATGTCTTATGGCGACGATGGGGTAGGATAGGCCTAGGAATGGGAAGGAAGCGGCCGTGGATTTAATTAAGTTACAGCCCCAGCATTTGCCTGGTGTGAAAATGGGAAACCACGGAAAACCATCTTCAGGGCTGCCGACAGTGGGGTTCGAACCCGCTATCTCCCGATTACTGGATACTGGCCGCACTTAAGCGACTGCAGCTATTGAGCTCGGTATGGGCTCTGTTATGGAGGGTAAGAGAAGACCAATACAACGATGGTTAGACTCAGTTTATAACGATTAAAAGATAAGAGGTAGAGAACTAAATGAGGCCACAGCACTAGTTGCAAATAGACGATTGTGGCGACGTTTGGTAAATTCACAGAGGCTTGCAGACTGAACGCTGAAAGGCATAAAGGTCTTTAATGATAATGTATATATGTATGTATGTATGTATGTATGTATGTATGTATGTATGTATGTATGTATGTATGTATGTATGTATGTATGTATGTATGTATGTACACTTCACTGAACATATTCTCCACTTACAGGCAAGTTATAATGAAACTGATATAACGTAAGGGAGTCATTATATGACATAAAGCTAAACACTAGAAAACTAAAACTACCAAAAATGTGTTCGTAATTTCGTCCCCCTCCAAATTTATGAAAAGTACAATGAGTTTTAATATATTTTTCCTTTCTATCCTTACGAAACACTTTGCCTATAAAGAATTACATGAAGGTCATGAAAAATGTGTTCTTGGTATTCTTCTCAACAGTTTTTCGCCTTTGTTCGTGGGGTGTTAAAGGCTTTAATTGCACATTTGTCACCCATTATTTTGTCTATCGCCACCTTAATAGACATGTTCATAGCTTCCTTATCTCACTGCTTGCGTTTTCACGTCTGAAAATAATAATAAACTTCATAAACAACAAATAAAATGAAGGAGACTAAAGTACGAACATTCCCTGATTTATTATAATGGCCGCTACAGTAACTCACGCCAAGCACCTCACTGTAGCGATTGCACGCCAGGAAGTACACAACACAACTGAAATGCAGTCTAGTAATTCATACACATATCAGTGGTCACTCTAGGAATAGCCTAACTCAGCTCAGTATGAAAAATGTATCCTCCTTGTACACAGAAACAAAACCTGGTGCACATAACCAACTCTCACAAGAAGACAACGGGATGAGATAACGCGTGTGCGCGCGCCTATAGATTACGTACCAACTGTGCAAATTGGAAATCCCTAGGGGGATGAATTTAGGTGCGGGGACAGAATTTTACCCCCTCCCCTACCTTACGTTTACACTTGCAAGGTGGCAGTTAGCCGACCTCTCTTTTCATTGTGAACTTAACAACTGAGCTGAGCCCGAAGAACATTACACAGATGCTGAAATAGCCTGCTGTCCATCGAAACTATGTGTAACGTAGGAATGCTATCGCGTCTTTCGGTGAAATTGTAGCTCCTTTCTTTTAATAGTGCAGTGATTTGCAGCCCTCGTGGATGAATAAAAACAAACATATAAATTAGGTCCATCGCATTTTTCTCCAACTAAGGGACCAATATCCCTGGAGAAATGTCCAGGAAGAAGGAGATATTGGAGGGAAGTACAGTAAAACCTGCCTTCAGCGGACCCTTGATTAAATGGAAACTTGTCTTAAATGTATTTGATGGTCTCATGAATTTAGGGGTGAAAAACGTATTAAATTCACTTCATTAAACGGAAACTGTATTAGGCGGACAACGGAAATAGAAATGCGCATTTTAAGGAATTTAGGAATGGGCAAATAGATTTTCGTTCTTTTGTTCTCCAACTTCCACGTAAAAGTGTACGGCTAATTGCCTGTTTACTGTTGTCCAAGCATTCTCTAAATCTCGCTTTAATGAGATGTCAATCATTAAATGCCTGTCTTCATCTCGGCACTCGTCAATCAGCTTAGAATTCAGCTTTTAACTGAGCTCTTGGCAGTGTGCAGAATTACTCTCCTTGACTGTTGGAAAAAAATAAATGAATCGTGTGTACAGTGACATCTTTCTGTTGCTTGCACTGTGCAGATCGGGGCATAAATACTGTACCATTTTGTTAGTTATAAGAATGGATATTTAACGCTGATAAAATAATGCGCAACAGGACGCTAACTGTGAGGGCGTGATGCTATATGGAGAGCGGGAATCGAGAAGGGGATTCCCAAGGCAAGGCGTGGTCAGGTGCGACGAAGAAAGAATATGTGAGGAAGAAAGAAAGAGAGATGGGAGTTGTCTGGGGGAGAGACATGCCACCTTAACAGAGAATTTCAGCGGGAACCGACAGGCTCACCACGCTATGGAAATTGAGTCATAACTCCTATATTTGAAGGTTTTACAAGAAAGTAATAAGTTGGGAATCGGTGCCAGAATTTTCTGAAGCCATAGATACCTCAAAGTCTATTAATATATAGTTGAATAAATAACTACGTGGGAGGCCGACTGCCGTGAGAAAATGTTTCGAGGCCACATGCCAATCTCAAGTTGTTTCCCGGGACTTCCCAGCGAGTCGCGTGGGTTCCTGGATGCTATAAGAGCAGAGAAAGGTGGAAGGAGGTGATGAGTCCATGATAAGACCGCTGTCCGTGTATGTCGCGTTCTGCTGATACTCGCGCCAGAAACCTTTGTTTATGACAAAGACGGTGATTACTTTAATGCAGTTGTGCTAATGCTCATTCAATGAATCGGTGATCCGTAAACCTTTCAGTAATTATTCAATCATACGAGTGTATTTAGAAGTTTCACAGTGAGGTCGCAAGAGCCTAATTAACCGACTGTAGACAATGCCGTACGTGTAGACTTCATCATGAAGAGGTACGGGTAACCACGTAAATATAGTGTGAAGTGCGGAAGAAGTGCAAGTATAAACTAAAGTCATCTGTGTTATTCCTGCTATACGTATGGGTATGAATCAGTCGAGCATGAGATAATGACAATTTGTTCGACCGATTAGGTTGCTGATTTCAGATAGTAGGTATTGCCTATATACATTCGTGCGCGGTTAAGTAGTTAAAGGGGAACATTGACTTCAACGTCGCAGATCGCCAGTACTGATTTTTGCATCGAAAATTAAGTAAAAGTACTGGGAATGGTGTGCTGTTAATAAGTTAGGCATTTCATTCCAGTGAAGACTCGTGCTGTGTTTCGAGAGACGTGTGATACGAGACCTGCCGACCACAACCTCAAGAAGGAGGCCTCATGAACGAGCCACCCCTCAAGAAGACGGCTTCATGAACGAGCAACCCATGGAGACTGGACGCAGAGAATCGACCCAGGACCACATCGCTACCATGATGGGCTGAGCAGGCAGCTTAACCCCGACGGAGGGAGAAAGAGGTCTCCAAGATGATAGATAAGTGAACAGTAATTAATATATGTGTAGGGTTGGGGGGTTGTTATGCAGAAATACGGTGATTAATTTGTAAATATAGTAAGGAGTAGGATTACGGCCCATTAGGCCATTTAGTAAGGTATTTCCTTTATATAATTTAGGTTAAGGCATACACATTTTATTTTATTGTCTATAGTAAGCGAGAATTAAGGTAGTTTATGATAGTATGACGGTACACATAGTCGTAGGGAAGCTTATGTACGAGCTTAAATCAACGTTTCTTAGTGCCCGGCATCAGACGATATCTGCTTGTATTTATAGGTTAATCATGATAGGGTACCTTATATTGGGAGGGGAATCCGTCTGCACAATGTAGAGCACGCATGTGGCCAGAATTTAAGTGTCTACTCCATGTTTAGAGTGTGTTGGATTGAATGTGAGGGTAATGAATATAACCCGTAGGCTATGTCTCATATATTTGCGACCCTTTGTACTATGCCAAGTAAGGGATTGAACCCAAGACTTGAGGGTTAATTGGAACACGTCGCATTAGGCGGACGGCGAGATGGATATGTATAACAATGTGTAATACTCCAGGTGGTAGAATCGAGACCCAGGGCGGTCTGTCACGGACATTGGATAGTGCAGACATGTATGTTGATTTCCTCACTTATTTATTGTAGCGAGTTCGTCATGTGTTGAGACAAGGTCAAGGTAGAGCTGAGCTCCGCATGTTTGGAAACTAGGTTATGTTTTTGTTTTGTTTGTGCGAGGGGTGCTTCACGGCCTATGTCTTGGAGGTCGTTTCCCTTGCCTGCACCGCAGGGAGTCTCGCAGACATTTTTAAAATACAAGACGAGGGCTGGAATTCCTTCCCGCAGGCGAGACAAGCATGTGATGAGGGTTTCATTCATTCATCCTTGCTTTCTCTCATACTTTATTAACTTTGTTTATAAATGGTAGGGCGGTAGATGGAAACGAGGCACTAAGAAAACTTGCTTAAGCAGTAAATTTTGTAAATATAACGTTTGTTTGAATGGACCTTGGTTCATATCCATAAAGGAGTGATATTTCATGCGAGATTAGAAAGGTTATGTCTTTAGTTGTAGGTTCAAACTTATTATCTTGTGTGTGCATTTTCCCAAATATGTGTGGGGATCTTTTAGTGGCGTTATTTCTGCATGACAAATTCTCACCCTAGCATCATATACGTTATGTGCAGGTACAGCGTGGCTGTTCCGAGTAAGGACACATTTGTTTCTTGGATTCACTTATCGATTCTCAGCACGACAAACCAACCAGATAGCGAATAATTTTTTTTTTGTTTGATGTTTATCTTATTTATGATATGAGCCTGTTGGGCATCCATTTTAGCACGATTAGTGCAATAAATTGTAATATAAAAGAAAAGAAATGTTGAGTTAAGAATACACAACTTGTGCTCAAAATGTCAGTAGGTGCGTTTGTGTTCCTCATTTCGTAGTTTAATGTAGTATTGAGTTCCCCATGATCCTCTCGTCATAAGAACCCAAAATTAACGACCCTTGTCTGCCGATGGTAGCTGAGCTGGTGCCCATATGCAAGAACAAGAAGAGCAGGTAGGTATCATCCTGCAGTATTAAAGTGCCCCTAGGGTACATATAAAATGGCGCCGAACTTTTGGGGCAGCTGTTGCGGTCTTTTGAGGATATAAAATGGCCCCCAAAGGCGTGTGGCGAGAGTATCATGAGGGAGGTTAACAATATCGCCGGTAACGTACTAATTTGATTTGTTGTGTGTGACGAGAGTATAAGATGCAGACGCTACGAATATCCAAGTTAGGATACAAAACGTGGCTGAATGAGAGTGGATCATTAATTATGAGTTTTCTTTGATAAATGAGGAACCAGGACAGAGAAGCTAGAGTTTGGCATTGAATCTGTCCGAATCTTAGCGCATATTTAGTAATGGCGAATATAGGTACAGGTGATTGTTGTCAAAAATAATGATAGGTTTTATTGATCTTTGTGAGGATGATTTCTTTCAGATAAACCATTTTACCAGATTACACATTTATTTCGGTCAAATTAAACAACATATTATTTGCATTTATTCAAAATTTGTCAATTTTGTGGTTCATATGTATAGGGACAGAGCATAAGTTGATGGATAGAAATTTAATGAAACCTGGAGTTATGGTGTCGTGCGGAGAAAGACCTCAGATTTCTCTCCGGAAGGGTTGGCGTATTCTCATTGTAATAAAATGTCGTTGACATTAGAGGAGATAAGTGAGATATTGAAGGCAGGATTAGAGACACAGATGTCCGAAATCAGGGCGCAGATAGCTGCGATAAAATCACAGGTTACTGACGTAAGTGAAAAACAGATAAATAAAACTGAGGAGCAGTTAATAGGACTAGAAGCCCGTACGAAAGAACAATTAACGGCTTTAGAAGAGCACACGAATGCTAAATTAGATAGGTTGATGGCGGACAATCAGCAGACGCAGACGCGGCTTGGGGAATTAGATGAGAAAATAGAAAGCGTGCGCATTTGCTGCCTGGAAACCACAGAGGAATTGAGGAGGCAGGTGTCAAACATGGAAAATGTAACAGGGGAACAAATTGCTACGTTGAAAGAAGTAGTGGGGACGCTAGAGGAAAGGACCCTTAATAATGAAGTTCTGGTGGAGAAGAAGTTAAAAGCATACACTGTGGACATAGAGGAGATAAAGAGGGAGATAGATGAAACTAGCTCTGGCCTGGTATTGTTGGAAAAGAAGATGGATTCTAGGATAGGAGCAGTAAATGAGAAGGTAGCTGACAGGATGGAACGAATTGAAGAAAAGACGAAGGCAAAAATGATTAGTCTTGAAGCTCAAGTAGAACAAACCGAGACGAAAGTGACTGCCCGAATGTCAGGTTTAGAACTTCAAGTAGGACAAATGAAGCAGCAACTAGAAAGGAAAATTTCTTATGAGTATCAGGGAGGAAAAGGAGAAGGAGTGCTGATGTCATCAAACGAAATAAAGGTGCCGGTAGAGATTAAGGTAGAGGGCAATCCCTTAAGTGAGACAGCGGCGGTTAACGAATCTTTGAATATACAGAAGCCAAGGAGACCGAGTTCAATGCCGGAGAGTGGCAATATCATTCCCGTGTATAATATAGTGAGGTCAAACGAGGACAAACCTAAGAAGTTCTTAGCTAATGGCGAATGCACTCCACGTTCATTTCTCAGGGAGATGGAAGAGTATATGGAAGATTGTCGGATACCTAAAGAGAAAAGACTTAGAACAGTAGAGAGGTTTTTAGGAGGGACTGTGTCTCAGTGGATGACTGCTTTCAAGAACACCTTCCAGTCCTATGAGGACTTTAAGGAAGCCTTTCTCAGGAGATACTGGAGCCTCTCGGTCCAACAGAATTTAAGACTGGAGCTATACGCTAGACGATATGCTAGCACGCTGCCCACGCGCTTTAATGATTTTTTCATTTCACAGCTAATTAAAATGCGAGAACTAGACCACCCACCTCCAGAGAAAGAAGTTATTATGACCATCATGAAACAGCTACCGGTCGAGGTGCAAAGAATCTTGATCGCCGCCAACGTCGATACAGCTAGTGAGGCTGAAACGATTTTAAGGCAATTAGATCAAACGTCGGTACAGAATCAGCCTCGTATTCGGCATACTGAAGCGATAAACACGCTGGAGGTGATGCCAGAAGAACACCCACACGGAAGAAATAGCCGGCAAGAAATTCAGGACTCGGGTACCCAGACATCAAGATGGATGAGAGAGGAAGGACAAAGCAGGCAACAAAAGGGATCGAATGGAAGACCCTGGTATAGGAATAATCAGCAAAGATATAGAAATTACAAAGAAAGGAGAGACGTTTCGCCGGCAGGTCATAACCCCGGACCGCCAGATAGACAATATCGTCCACGGTACGAGGGAAGGAACGTGGCGAGAAAACCTTACTCGGACTGGAACCAGAATCGAAGGCGGGACTACCAACAGCACAGAAATGATTACAGACCTTGTGAGTCGGAACGTGAGAGAGAACATAGGCAGTATGTGAACAAGCTAGAGCAAGAACGTAACAATTCAGAGAACTGGAGGAATGCCATTCAGCAGGCGAGTCCGATACAGTGCGGTGCGCAGAGTCTGGAAATGCAGCAACACATTAACGAAAACCGAGGGTGTAACTTGAACCCTCACGCGCCTGAGTATATCAGGGGGAACGAGGGAGCTAAAAAAAAACTACAAGGTCCACAAATGGAGATAGCCTAAACCCTGAAGGGGAGGACAGCGAAGGAGGATGGATGACGGTGACAGTAGACAGTTGGGTAATAAGGCCTGAGGACTTATTAGACGACCACATTAAAATTGATGTCAAGACGGTTAAAGAATCACCAATAATATATGCACGTATACATGGTTTAAAGACACGTATCCTCGTAGACACAGGCGCGTCAATTAGCGTTATTTCTCAAGCATTGCTGTCAGAGATAAAGACTAGAACACGAGTTCCTTCCATTCCTATCGCTAAACTGAAAGTCAGAGGGATCGTACCAGATAAGACAACTGTATGCAAGGAACAGGTCTTAGTGGACATTGAAATAGGCAGGTCAGTCATATCTCACCCGTGCGTAGTGCTCACGAAAATGGAGTATAACGTGATCTTAGGAGCAGATTTTCTTCGTGAACATCAGGCAAATATTGACATGGGTAACAATGTTATTAGATTACACGTAAGTCCGATACCCGAAGAAGTTAAGATGAATCAGAATGAGGATTACAACCAGGAGGAAAGAATCTGGCTAACTGCAGCAGAAGACGGGAACATGAGTGAACATGAGGACAGGCCAGCGTTCGAATTCGAGGATTATAAAGGGATTTTTCAGAAGTGTGAGATTATGGTAGCCCACTTAGAGGACGAAACAGAGAGAGAAAACTTCGAGGCGATAAAGCCACAGAAAATCGCGGAAGCTAAAATTGGGGAGGAAGACAAGAAGAGATTACAAGATATCTTGGAGCGGCATGCGACAGTTTTTGGTTCGAAGCCAGGAAGAATTCCTAACTTTCAATACCGTTTGAACGTAACAAACTGGGAACCATATAAGCAGAAACCATATCCCATACCGGAAAAATTCTTTTCCCAAGTCAAAGTTATAATAGAGGACATGGAGAGAAACGGCATAATATCAAAGGCGGCCACGCCGTTCCTGAACCCCATTTGTACGGTTCCTAAGGCCAACGGTTCGATCCGTTTGTGTTTGGATGCGCGTATCTTAAATGGCCGCTTAGTGCCCGAATATGAGTGTGCCCCGGCCATAAAGGACTTATTGACAAAATTCGGTGATATGGAGTACTTTAGTACGTTCGATTTGACCTCTTCGTTCTTCCACATCGTCTTAGACCCTGCAACAAGCATGCTGACAGGCTTCATGTTCGATAACCAGACGTATCGCTTTAATTGTCTCCCATTCGGGTTAAAAACCTCAAATTCCGCTCTTATCCGTGCTCTGGAAGCGAACCTAAGCCCGGAAGTAAAGGCGTTTACTCTCAAATATGTGGATGATTTAATAATAGGTTCAAAGACCCTGGATGAGCACTTAAAGAAGATAGACATGTTATTGGAAGACCTCAATAAGAGCAACTTTAAGATAAACTTCGAGAAGTCTCATTTCTGTCAGAGAAGTGTTTTATTCTTGGGCCATGTAGTGGATGGAACAGGTGTAAGGCCTAACCCTACGAAGATAGCCGCGATACAGAATTTTCCCACACCTAATCGTGTGAAGCATATTAGACAGTTCTTGGGTATATGTCTCTTTTTTGCGAATCATTGTCCAGGTTACACGGAAACGGTCGCTCCACTACAAGACCTATTGAAAATAAATAATCGTTGGAAGTGGGATAAGATACATGAACAAGCATTTCAGAATACTAAACGACTGCTGGCAAAGTCTGTGAAGTTAGGATATCCCGATTACACTCGCAAGTTCGTAATACAGACAGATGCATCAGAAGTGGGGATAGGTGCTGTATTATATCAAGAAACCCCAGAGAAAGATAACCCAATAACGTATCTCTCCTTCATGAGCCGAAAATTACGGTCTCATGAAATGAAGTACACCACGACAGAGTTGGAAATGTTGTCAATAGTCACTGCTCTGAATTATTGGAGGAAATATGTTTATGGTTTTCCGGTCACAATCCGAACAGACCATAAGGCCCTCACGTTTGTATTAAAGATAAATCTAGCGAGTGGGCGCGTTACTAGATGGGCGCTTTATGTCCAGCAATTTGACTTAACCTTTGAGCACTGCCCGGGGAAAATGAATGTACTGGCAGATGCGTTGAGCCGTAATCCGAATCCGGAAGAAGTCTCAATAAACTTGACAACACTGGGACAGGAAGATCAGGAAGTCTTAGACCAGCTGCGAAACATAGGGCATGAGCAATTAGAAGACCCTGCCACTAGTCTCATGGTGAAGTATTTTAAGAAAGAATTGCAACAAGGAACCCCAGAATACATTGAGGCAGAGAAGAAGGCTGCATCCTACCATTTCCTTAATGGCATGTTGCACAAATTTGTGGACGAAGAGCACACCCGGCTACGGATAGTGGTACCTTCGAATTTACAGACAGGATTAATTTGGCTTACACATCATGCCACAGGACATGCTGGTATTGATAAAGTTACTGCGACGCTACAAGAAACCTTCGTTTGGCCTAAGTTGAGAACTACAGTTCAACAGTTACTTAAGACCTGCGATATATGCCAGCGGGTGAAACCAAACCCCTACCTATTAAAGCAAAGACCGAAACCGTTACTCCCTACGGAGCCAAGAAAACTTTTCGCAATAGATTGGTATGGGCCAATTCCTGCAGCGAGCAGAGGCTTGAAATACATATTAGTATGCATGGATGTTTTCAGTAAGTACGTAACGCTGTGTCCAGTACGGAAGGCGAATACCCGGACGGCGCTAAATCAGCTGAAAAACAAGATAATTCCTTCCATGGGGAAACCTGAGAATTTGTTATCGGACCATGGTGCGCACTTCACCTCTGAGACTTTTAAAAGGGAATTGGAACGCCTGGGAATCAAACACGTGCTATCCAGCATACGGCATCCCGAAGCAAACCCAAGTGAAAGAATAATGCGAGAAATTGCTAAGTACTGTCGTATCTACTGTCCGCGAGAACATTATAAATGGTTAAGCGTGATACCTATCATAACCGAGTCCATCAATTCGACACGACACGAATCCACGGCACAAATTCCTTCAGTTTTACATCACAACATCTTCCCTTGTCGCCCGTGGCAAAGTGTTATTCCGTGCCCCACCGACACAAGAATGTCACAAGAGATGTGTGTGAGGAGGGCGGCCGAACAGATGAGGGCGCAGGCGGAACGTAGATTGAGGCGAACCAGAAAGAGGCGTTTCCACCGCCCATTGCGAGTGAATGAATTAGTGCTCATTCGTCGCCCTGCTCCCAGTCAACCGTCAGCTAGATTTTATCACAAGTTTGCCGAATTATATGTGGGACCTTATCGTATAATTCAGTGTTACGATAACAATGCATACAGGGTACGAAGCTTGGACGGTAGGACTGAGAAGGTATTCAATGCAGCCAATATTAAAATTTATGTTCCCAGAGGACAAATGCCAATCGAGGACAGCATCGAGAATGAAGAGATGGAGGGAGAAGAGGACGATGTGGTGGAAGATGATGATGAAGAAGAAGAAGAAGACGTGGTATGTGCAGACGAAGTACCGGAGACACACGACGAGGAAAATGAAAGCCTTGACCACAATCCGAATGAAGTATCCCTAAACGTAGGAAAGATAGAAAATGTTTCACCGCAGAGCAGCGCAATAACAGGAAGGGCTGCAGGGGAGTGCACTGAATGCTTGGGAAATAATAGAAAATTCTTGGCGTTGTTGGATACATACTATAGAATTCGAAAGGAGCGTGAGGAGCTACTGGAACAAGTTCGGAAAACGCCACAGGATGGCTCGGAATGAATGAAAAAGCCACGCGAGCGTTAAATATCAGACGCAAAGAAAAATACAAAAAAATAAGATTTTTTCATATTTTTCTTTAGTGTGTGGGGAAGCAAATGTACCATTTTGTTAGTTATAAGAATGGATATTTAACGCTGATAAAATAATGCGCAACAGGACGCTAACTGTGAGGGCGTGATGCTATATGGAGAGCGGGAATCGAGAAGGGGATTCCCAAGGCAAGGCGTGGTCAGGTGCGACGAAGAAAGAATATGTGAGGAAGAAAGAAAGAGAGATGGGAGTTGTCTGGGGGAGAGACATGCCACCTTAACAGAGAATTTCAGCGGGAACCGACAGGCTCACCACGCTATGGAAATTGAGTCATAACTCCTATATTTGAAGGTTTTACAAGAAAGTAATAAGTTGGGAATCGGTGCCAGAATTTTCTGAAGCCATAGATACCTCAAAGTCTATTAATATATAGTTGAATAAATAACTACGTGGGAGGCCGACTGCCGTGAGAAAATGTTTCGAGGCCACATGCCAATCTCAAGTTGTTTCCCGGGACTTCCCAGCGAGTCGCGTGGGTTCCTGGATGCTATAAGAGCAGAGAAAGGTGGAAGGAGGTGATGAGTCCATGATAAGACCGCTGTCCGTGTATGTCGCGTTCTGCTGATACTCGCGCCAGAAACCTTTGTTTATGACAAAGACGGTGATTACTTTAATGCAGTTGTGCTAATGCTCATTCAATGAATCGGTGATCCGTAAACCTTTCAGTAATTATTCAATCATACGAGTGTATTTAGAAGTTTCACAGTGAGGTCGCAAGAGCCTAATTAACCGACTGTAGACAATGCCGTACGTGTAGACTTCATCATGAAGAGGTACGGGTAACCACGTAAATATAGTGTGAAGTGCGGAAGAAGTGCAAGTATAAACTAAAGTCATCTGTGTTATTCCTGCTATACGTATGGGTATGAATCAGTCGAGCATGAGATAATGACAATTTGTTCGACCGATTAGGTTGCTGATTTCAGATAGTAGGTATTGCCTATATACATTCGTGCGCGGTTAAGTAGTTAAAGGGGAACATTGACTTCAACGTCGCAGATCGCCAGTACTGATTTTTGCATCGAAAATTAAGTAAAAGTACTGGGAATGGTGTGCTGTTAATAAGTTAGGCATTTCATTCCAGTGAAGACTCGTGCTGTGTTTCGAGAGACGTGTGATACGAGACCTGCCGACCACAACCTCAAGAAGGAGGCCTCATGAACGAGCCACCCCTCAAGAAGACGGCTTCATGAACGAGCAACCCATGGAGACTGGACGCAGAGAATCGACCCAGGACCACATCGCTACCATGATGGGCTGAGCAGGCAGCTTAACCCCGACGGAGGGAGAAAGAGGTCTCCAAGATGATAGATAAGTGAACAGTAATTAATATATGTGTAGGGTTGGGGGGTTGTTATGCAGAAATACGGTGATTAATTTGTAAATATAGTAAGGAGTAGGATTACGGCCCATTAGGCCATTTAGTAAGGTATTTCCTTTATATAATTTAGGTTAAGGCATACACATTTTATTTTATTGTCTATAGTAAGCGAGAATTAAGGTAGTTTATGATAGTATGACGGTACACATAGTCGTAGGGAAGCTTATGTACGAGCTTAAATCAACGTTTCTTAGTGCCCGGCATCAGACGATATCTGCTTGTATTTATAGGTTAATCATGATAGGGTACCTTATATTGGGAGGGGAATCCGTCTGCACAATGTAGAGCACGCATGTGGCCAGAATTTAAGTGTCTACTCCATGTTTAGAGTGTGTTGGATTGAATGTGAGGGTAATGAATATAACCCGTAGGCTATGTCTCATATATTTGCGACCCTTTGTACTATGCCAAGTAAGGGATTGAACCCAAGACTTGAGGGTTAATTGGAACACGTCGCATTAGGCGGACGGCGAGATGGATATGTATAACAATGTGTAATACTCCAGGTGGTAGAATCGAGACCCAGGGCGGTCTGTCACGGACATTGGATAGTGCAGACATGTATGTTGATTTCCTCACTTATTTATTGTAGCGAGTTCGTCATGTGTTGAGACAAGGTCAAGGTAGAGCTGAGCTCCGCATGTTTGGAAACTAGGTTATGTTTTTGTTTTGTTTGTGCGAGGGGTGCTTCACGGCCTATGTCTTGGAGGTCGTTTCCCTTGCCTGCACCGCAGGGAGTCTCGCAGACATTTTTAAAATACAAGACGAGGGCTGGAATTCCTTCCCGCAGGCGAGACAAGCATGTGATGAGGGTTTCATTCATTCATCCTTGCTTTCTCTCATACTTTATTAACTTTGTTTATAAATGGTAGGGCGGTAGATGGAAACGAGGCACTAAGAAAACTTGCTTAAGCAGTAAATTTTGTAAATATAACGTTTGTTTGAATGGACCTTGGTTCATATCCATAAAGGAGTGATATTTCATGCGAGATTAGAAAGGTTATGTCTTTAGTTGTAGGTTCAAACTTATTATCTTGTGTGTGCATTTTCCCAAATATGTGTGGGGATCTTTTAGTGGCGTTATTTCTGCATGACAAATTCTCACCCTAGCATCATATACGTTATGTGCAGGTACAGCGTGGCTGTTCCGAGTAAGGACACATTTGTTTCTTGGATTCACTTATCGATTCTCAGCACGACAAACCAACCAGATAGCGAATAATTTTTTTTTGTTTGATGCTTATCTTATTTATGATATGAGCCTGTTGGGCATCCATTTTAGCACGATTAGTGCAATAAATTGTAATATAAAAGAAAAGAAATGTTGAGTTAAGAATACACAACTTGTGCTCAAAATGTCAGTAGGTGCGTTTGTGTTCCTCATTTCGTAGTTTAATGTAGTATTGAGTTCCCCATGATCCTCTCGTCATAAGAACCCAAAATTAACGACCCTTGTCTGCCGATGGTAGCTGAGCTGGTGCCCATATGCAAGAACAAGAAGAGCAGGTAGGTATCATCCTGCAGTATTAAAGTGCCCCGTAGGGTACAATACGTCAATACAACAGTAAATAAGATATGAGTACCATTTAACTTTCCCTCAGTAAGTCCATTATATCCATGTACATGGTTTAATTACTTTAGCATAATAGGAATGTACTAATTTTCTAAGAATTTTCTCTAATAGACTCCTTTTCATTGATTAATTTGAAAAGATCATGATGTAGGTTGTTAACTGATGCGCTCGTCCTGAATCACACCTACCTATAATATGCCTGATTGAACTTACCTACGTATTGATTAAACGACAACTTGAAGATATATTTATTTATTTTGCTAGTGGTTTAATAATAATAATATTACTTGATTTACGTCCCACTAACTACTTCTACGGTTTTCAGAAACTCCGAGGTGCCGGAATTTAGTCCCGAAAGAATTCCCTTACGTGCCAGTAAATCTACCGACACGAGGCTGACGTATATGAGCACCTTCAAATAACGCCTGACTGAGCCAGGATCGAACCTGCCAAGTTGGGGTAAGAAGGCCAGCGCCTCAACCGTCTGAGCCTCACAGCCCGGCTGCTATTGGTTTAACGTCGCACTAACACATAGAAAGTTTCTGACGTAGCAAGGTTGCAAGGAAGAAAGGGAAAGTAGCGTCGTCACGTGCAGACTTAGCAACAGCGCCTCGCAAAACTCATTTGAATTCGCCCGCGAAGTGATCTGATTGGCTAACTTCAGGAGCTGATAAAATGAAAACAGTATGGCCAACACTCTAATGCTCATACACCGGGTTCACGTTGTACCCGACCACCCTGTATAGAGGAAAAAACTTCGAGATGTATTCCGCAAATATTCAATAGCTATATTTTTAAATTGAACAATTGAAATGTGGGCAAAAGTTCTCCATTCCAACTCGTACAGACCTAAAACTGATAGTGCACCTATGTATCTTACTTCACAATGCAATATCTACAATCTTGTACGTTTAATTTTAAAAATGGGTTCAAATTGTCGACCTCCTATTTGACTACATAGGCTACATCGTTAGTGTAGAAATTGCTACATGTGATAAAAGACGTTTTTGCTTCCGTACTATCAATGGTATGGGTTACATCGTTGGTGTAGAAATTGCTGCATGTGATAAAAGACGTTTTTGCTTCCGTACTATCAATGGTATGGGTTACGGGACTCAGGTTTCACCAAAGGGTGACCTTATTACGCAAATCCACTCAGAGACTAATACACTGAGTATACAGTCACACGCTTACGCCTACATAAGAATGAGAAGTGGCTGCGTATCTGCGGGCAAAACCATATAGAGGATAAGCACGAAATAGCACAAGATCTACGCAGTATGAATTCGTTCAGTGAAAATTAAACCAACATGTATTATGTTAAATTTTGAGGTTGATACTCATAAAGACGAGGCGACAGTATTTGTCGGTATGAAGGTGCGATGTCATGTTTGACTTGAATAGGTATTTCTAGAATCGCTGGAGTCATTCTGATTCACTGTGGATTTTAGTTGGCTCCACTAAGTGGTATGTTCCGATCTGTAATTGGAGAAATGGTTTGGAATGACATAAGCAGACGAATAAGCCTGGTGGGGTTCTTATAAGCACGAAAGGTCAAAATGTGAAGATACAGTTGGAATTCACAAAGAAAAATTGGGGAAAATACTCGCTTTTAGGAATAGGAATTAAGGATTGGAATATGTTACCAAGGGAATAGTTTGAAAAGTTTCGAACTACGTTGATATAGGTAAACTATCGGTAGGAAAAGTGCCACGGAGGTGACAGCCCTGATTGACTGATTGATTGATTGATTGATTGATTGATTGATTGATTGATTGATTGATTGATTGATTGATTGATTGATTGATTGATTGATTGATTGATTGATTGATTGATTGATTGATTGATTCCATTTCGGATGTTACGCGATTGTATAAATTCATATGAAATATTCCCAAAATATAAAAAAATGGCGAAGAAACAACATAGAAGCGGTTATTTATAATTGTATGTAGACTATTTATATAAGATTTTGATACGATATACACATTCTAATGAAAATACATATCCACAGCCTGTTTCCAGTTTCATCCGGGTCAGGAATGGAATGATTGAAGTCCCATCTAGCGGCGAGGATGGGATGCTTGCTACCGAAACCTGTCGCATCCTCTTGGACGATGACTAATGACTGACAGAGTAATTATATTGGAGAGCGCTGCTGGAATGAAAGAGGAGAGGACAAACCAGAGTACCCGGAGATGAACCTGTACCACCTCCGTTTTGTCACATGGAGTGACCGGGATATGAACCACGGAACTAAGTGATGAGAGGCCAGCGTGCTGCCGCCTGAGCCGTGGAGGCCCAAAGTTTCTAAATTCAACAAATTTCAAAGCACACACGTTTCTTATTGAGTTTGTAGAAGTTCCTTCGAGCACACCCACCACTGTATCCGTAATTGTCGTAAATATTCGATAGCTATATTTTTAAATTGAACAATTGAAATGTGGGCAAAAGGTCTCCCTTACAACTCTTACAGACCTAAAACTGATAGTGTACCTATGTGTCTTACTTCACAATACAATATCTACAATCCTGTGCGTTTAATTTTAAAAAAAATTAACGAGGGCTGTTAATAAAATAGTGTCAATATTGATAGAACAAAATATTTAATGAACAAGTACAATTTTATTACATTCCTTCAATGTAGTCACTCGCAAAGTCTATTAACTTTTGCCAAATATCGGGAAGTCGTTGGCTGCCGTTGGCAAGGCGTTCTCTGTGACGCAATACAGATGCCACGTCAGGAAATCGGTGGCTCCAGAAGAGTTCCTTCAAGTTCGGATACAGGTCGCATTCACTAGGACTCATGTCTGGTGAGTTTGGAGGGTGTCACGAGACCTACTAATGCTACCGTTGCTCGACATGTGTTGCGACATGATGGCGTGCGATAGCGCGATCGCCTTACAATAAACGTTTGCGCCGCATAGCCGGACGCAGATATCGCTCCAGAAATCGGCAACAGTGGTCATTGTTGACGGTTTGTCCCTCAAGCGCAGCATGAGTGAGAAAAACACCCTCGCAATCGTATGACTCAATCAACATGAGCTTCACTGGGTCCCTGTCGAAATTTCTGTGGATGTGACGAACCTGAGGGACACTATTCATTCGATTGACGCTTTAATTCAGGCTCGCAGGCTCGTCCCACGTCTCATCAATGGCGACAATACGCTGCAGAAATGCGTCTCCTTCGTTGCGGTGTCTGTCCAGGTGGATACTACAATGCATATTGGTACGTACGTTGGTGAGTTAATTTGGGACCTAACAGGACACAATATTCCTCACGTTAAGGAATTTCGTCAGTATGTGTCACACCGTTTGATGACTGAGACCAATCTCTGCGGATAATCCCCGGAGAGTCCATCGTAGGTCTACGGAAACGAGACAACTCACGATATCAATCTGATATTGAGAAATGGCCGGCTGACCTCTGCGTGCAAATTTGCTGTCTAATTCCGTCCAGCGCGGAACACCTTAACACATTGTGCAACCATCGCATAGAGTAATGCATTCTCGCCACGTAATCATCGATAACATTCTGATGCCTTTTTTCCCATGGGCAACCTCGTTTTTAATCCACAAACGCTGATCACCTTTTCAAAACGTGCTTAAGAGCAGTGAAATCGACACTTTTCACTTCAACGCCACACAGCAACAACACTCCTAAAAGGATGCCCGTCAAATGCGCACTACATACCGGCTACAGCGCCACCTAACCACTCTTATACTCTATTTGCGCATCTCCTGCGAGTGTCTGGACTACGTTGCTACTACTTTATTTACACACCTCATATTTCGATGCCCTACAGCTCCCAATCCGTTCATTTTCGTACATCGATCCCACGTTGAAATATGATCAGTTTGCCGCTCCACATAATTGTTTGTGTAGATTGTTTTATGTCACCCCACTCAGCGTGTTCCCAAAAGTGTGCGAAGTAACCGGGGGTTGATAGTAAACCCCAGAGCATCACAATGAAGTCCCCATAAATATGTACCCTATGGTCGATCATTCACAAGTCACAAACTTTGTAGCTCCGTACAGGAAGTGTTGGAAATAGCCTTGCATGGTGTATCCCAAGTCGAATAGCTGCCTTTATGATGGTGTACCATCAGGGATAGCGCATTTTAATACAAGAAGTCCTTAAAATTTCCAACATGCATCTGAATGCATTCCTGATACCGCCTCCTCATTGATTGTCGGACACACTAGAACAGACCCGGCATTTCACGCATTAGATTTATTCTGAAAATTGTGAGGAGTCGTACGCTAAATAAATAAATAAATAAATAAATAAATAAATAAATAAATAAATAAATAAATAAATAAATAAATAAATAAATAAATTATTACCAAGAGTTGGTCGTGCGTTTAGGGTCGCGCAGCTGTCAGCTTGCATTCGGGAGATAGTGGGTTCGAGTCCCACATCCGGCAGCCCTGATGGTAGTTTTACGTGGTTTCCCATTTATCCACCAGGCAAATGCTAGAGCTTTGCCTTAATTAAGGCCGCAGCCGTTACCTTCACAACCATAGCTCATTGTACTCGTATATTGCTGGGTGTTACATTGCCGAAATCCTCCCATGTGTTAGTGCGACGTTAAACAAGTAATAAATAATAATAATAATAATAATAATAATAATAATAATAATAATAATAATAATAATAATAATAATAATAATAATAATAATAAATGTACATAAGTATAAACCGTTATGCCTTTCAGCATTCGGTGTGCAAGCCCCTGTGAATTTACTAAACGTCGCCACAATCCTCTATTTGCAATAATAATAATTTCATGTGGCTATTTCTAGCCAGGTGCAGCCCGTGTACGACATACCCTCCAATGAGGGCGGGCGGCATCTGCCATGTGTAGGTAACTGCGTGTTATTGTGGTGGAGGATAGTGTTATGTGTGGTGTGTGAGTTGCAGGGATGTTGGGAACAGCACAAATACCCAGCCCCCGGGCCAATGGAATTAAACAATGAAGGTTAAAATCCCCGACCCGGCCGGGAATCGAACCCGAGACCCTCTGAAACAAAGGCCAGTACGCTAACCATTCAGCCAACGAGTCGGACATTTGCAATTATTGCTGTGTTCTAATTTAGTTCTATACCTCTTATCTTTAAATCGTTACATAATGAGCCCGGCGAACGTCGCCTTGGTCTCCCTCTACCTCTCTTACCCTGCAAACAGGGTCCATTATTCTCCTAGGTAATCTATCCTCCTCCATTCACCTCACATGACCGAACCGAAGCTGGTTTATGCGTACAGCTTCATCCGTCGAGCTCATTCCTAACTTCGCCTGTATCTCCTCATTCCGAGTACCCTCCTGCCATTGTTCCCACCTGTTTGTACCAGCAATAATTCTCGATACATTCATGTCTGTTACTTCTAACGAATAAGATACCCTGAGTCCACCCAGATTTCACTCCCGTAAAGCAACGTATGTAAAGTTACAGTAGTTTCGTCCGGGATCTCATATCCTTCTTACAGAATACTGTTGATCGCAACTGCGAGGTCACTGCATTAGCAGTACTGCACATTGATTCAGTCTCGCTTACTGTACTACCATCGTAGGAGAACACACATCCTGAATAATTGAAATTATCTACCTGTTCCACATTGGAAATAATAATAATAATAATAATAATAATAATAATAATAATAATAATAATAATAATAATTCTACATATAGACTGTATGCTTCTATCAAAACAATGACCAAGGTAAGTTATTGATATGATGCACTTCAATATTTTAAAGTAATAATTAGGCCAGGAATTATTAAACCAGTGTACTTTATAACGGATAGTCGATTTTCACAATCAGATGCGGACTGTACGAATTACTTTCGATTATACATTCACGATTACCAGAAATGAGGCGTATTTATGATGCTGAGATGTAAAACCCTTTCCAGCTCCTGTTCGTTTGGAAGGTAATCCAGCCCTCAGCCTCATAAACCGAGTAATTAATACGTGAATTTGCTTCACATCGTAACTTATGCTTTAATTTTCGTCTCTAGGCGGTAGTAGTTTAACATGTAACTCAGCAGAGTTGCAGGTAACTGTGTAATAATTAAGTACCCTGGAAATCCTTGGCGCAGGATCGTTCTCACGCAAATGAACGTACCTTTATTTCATCATCATCATCATCATCATCATCTGTTTACCCTCCAGGTTCGGTTTTTCCCTCGGACTTAGCGAGGGATCCCACCTCTACCGCCTCAAGGGCAGTGTCCTGGAGCGTCAGACTCTTGGTCGGGGGATACAACTGGGGAGTATGACCAGTACCTCGCCCAGGCGGCCTCACCTGCTATGCTGAACAGGGGCCTTGCGGAGGGATGGGAAGATTGGAAGGGATAGACAAGGAAGAGGGAAGGAAGCGGCCGTGGCCGTATGTTAGGTACCATCCCGGCATTCGCCTGGAGGAGAAGTGGGAAACCACGGAAAACCACTTCCAGGATGGCTGAGGTGGGAATCGAACCCACCTCTACTCAGTTGACCTCCCGAGGCTGAGTGGACCCCGTTCCAGCCCTCGTACCACTTTTCAAATTTCGTGGCAGAGCCGGGAATCGAACCCGGGCCTCCGGGGGTGGCAGCTAATCACGCTAACCACTACACCACAGAGGCGGACACCTTTATTTTCTGTATGAATTTATTGACTTTGTTTCATATTACTGCATCACTCTGTTGTCCAGAACTTTTCAGGTGTGTTTATTACTGCTGATTCTATCTACCGGCCAGCGGCAAAGGGAAGTTGCGTGGAACATTCACCTTCTATGCTGAATGTTGCACGATCGAATCTCTGCTATGTCACTTGGAAACTATCAGTACTAAAAAATACAAGTGGACTTTACGGCAAATAACCACTTTATAAAGGCAAAACTCCGCCACACAAGTGTCTCACAAATGTTGTTGCCCAAAAATGATAGTAAATTTAAGTTGCTACTCGTTTTCAACGTCGCACTAACACATCGACGTTTTTTGGCGACGGAAATATGGGAAATGTAAGCGGCCGTGGACTTAATTAAGATACAGCCCCAGCATTAGTCTGGTGGGGAAATGGGAAACCACGGAAATCCATTTCAGAGCTGCCGACGGTAAGATTCGATCCCACTATGTCCCGAGTGCAAGTTCACAGCTGCACGACCCCAACCGCATAGCCAACTCGCTCGGTGTAAATTTAAATAAGCAGGCATATAGGTTTACAAGGTTGTTTATACCGTTGTTAAAAAGGGCATGGAATATGTCATATTGGACATGAATTTACTTCCGAAATTTCATTTCATTTCATTTCCATTGGCCAGGATTCAAACCATAGCCGCTTTGATAAGAAACTAAAATCATTGTCACACAACTATGACGTCCGCATTATTATTATTAATTTATTTTTGGCTTAGTAGTTTAACTAACATACCGAAAGTTTAGGGCGACGCACGTTTAGAAAAGTGCTAGGACTGGAAAGGTAGCGGCCGTGGCCTTAATTAAGATACAGCCCTAGCATTTGTCTGGTGAGAAAATGGGAAAGCACGGAAAACCATCTTCAGGGCTGCCGACAGTGGGGTTGGAACCCACTATCACCTGGATGCCAGCTCACAGCTGCGCCTTATGAATTTTAGTGGCTCTTTCTACATAGGCCCTAGCTTCACGGCCATGGTTAACGAGATTCTGAATTAAAAGAAGAGAATACGCTTCTGACATGTTGGATTATTTAACTCTAATACTGCTCGTCCTGATAAGCTCTGGTTCTGTCACACAATGTATCGTTGGAATATCACGGAAAAACACTGTCGAATGTACAAGAAATCCTTTACTTATAACGCAGCTCGAACTCTTTTTCTCCATGTCAACTTATTTCTTATTAAAACAGAACACAAAAGTCTATTTTTAATCTGTTGCTCGGCTTACTCAAAGCCGCTTACAGTAGAAACCGAATCGTGTGTGCTGTTTGAGGATTTAACTTTTGTCGGTCGGGAAGGTCAAAGCTTTATTGTATTAGTTCGTCGCGCTGGTGACATGAGTATGATAGATCATATTCGAATCATCGTTCTGCAATACGCAAACCAGGTAAAAATAGCACTGAGCAGATCTTCATTTAACCCAAAATACAGAGAGATTCATCACGAATTAATTCCAACAGATACAGGAATCACGAGGAAAATTAATAGAGATCCCATCATTGCCTAGCATAGAAGGCGCATTGCGCAAGAATTACTTTTAATAATAATAATAATAATAATAATAATAATAATAATAATAATAATAGTAACAATCATAATAATGAGGAGGACGAGATCTTGGAAAGAAGAGGGGAAAACGCCCGAAGACATTATGTATTCAATTTCAACCGCTCTCCTTACGGGTAACAATCGTATCAATAATAATAATACTAATAATAATAAAAATAATAATAATAATAATTGTAACGGGGATACCCGTGAAACAGCAGAGGTGAAAGAAGGTGCGGGCTGGAATGGGTCTAACTACAAGTCCGAAAGATGAATTAAAATCTTCATAAAGGTTATATTTTCAGAACTTAACAATTTTCATATAGAGTTTCAAAATTCAACAAGTGACAAATCAACAACAAGCCAAAATCAGGTACAACGAAATCACAAGTTTTAGGGGATCATTACGAAATCTGGGCTTCGAGCCCCAAGTTTATAATTCCTGAGCACTCAGCTCACAACCACAAATTACCAAAGGTCAGAAAACCCCTAATTACATGGAGCACTTGCTCCCAACTAGTAATGTCAAGTCTCCTAGAGGCACCTTTCAAAACACCATAAAGAGCTGACCCGCTCTCAATCTGTCAAGCCTATTAAAGGCAATACTACGCTTTACAATCACTTGCCGTCGAGGCGCAGCTTACAAGAATTAAACAGGGATATCTCGTACCCAGCCTACAGGGCCTTAAAAGAAAAATAATAGGTTAATTAAATGGCCCAAAATACCAAGATGAATGGAGGTGTTGCTTGCGTTCCTACATGAAACCTTATAAAACCTGAGGGGCACCAGGCCGATGATACAGGGGCTATTCCCAAGCTAGGGAGGTGACTCGTATAAGAAAATTTTTAATACATTAAAAGTAGAAAATCGGTTATGAAAACGTAGTCACCTCAACTCAAAATGAAGGGGAGCTCGAGAGGGAAAGCACTCTCTATCCCCGATTTACAGTTAAAGTAATAAGAATTTTTTTTACAGAAGCCGGCACTAAGTTACATTTTTAGAGAGGTAGGTTACATTGAAAAGGTTTCGGACTTTCCCCGAGGGCTAAACTGCTGAGCTAGCAAGAAATAACGATGTTGAAAGGCCATTACCTTTGTTGAAGAGCTGCTGCCCGAAGGAAGAGGCGCTACCCGCCCCCTGCTATACTTCCATAGACTAAGCTAGATGTTGTTGACGTGGCCGAGAGCCAGGAAAATCAGCAGTATTTATACTCTCGGGGAAGATTCGAGACCTTTCATGAATAATTAAGACACACCCATAGGCGTTAATTGGCTAACTAAAATTTACCCATCAAAAATTGGGGAAGAAAGACACAATTGACTGAAAATTTATGACAGAAATTATTGATTGGCCAACTTCAAAACTGGCGGAAAGAAAAGATTAATATTGCCAACCCACAAATGAAAGAACAACATTTAGTAAAGAAGAAACTTATGAATACAAAATATCTTCAAGAAAAGTTCCTTCACTTCGCACCAGGGTGCCTGATCATAGTTTTTTGGTAGAGACATCTGTGAGAGAATGTCCACACTTCTTGATAATTAGTAAACAAAAACAATTCGAAATTAACACAGTGACATCTTCTGATAAACGGTTGAATTAATTCAATTTTAAAGTTCAGATTTTCAGCTATAGAGGAATACTTTAAGGCGGAAAATTAAAATGTGCGGCGTATAGGTGTACCAACCGGTACAATAATAATAATAATAATAATAATAATAATAATAATAATAATAATAATAATAATAATAATAATAATTGGGTGTAGAGGCGCGCGGCTGTGAGCTAGCATCCGGGAGATAGTAGGTTCGAATCCCACTATCGGCAGCCCTGAAAATGGTTTTCCGTGGTTTCCCATTTTCACACCAGGCAAATGCTGGGGCTGTACCTTAATTAAGGCCACGGCCGCTTCCTTCCAACTCCTAGTCCTTTCCTATCCCATCGTCGCCATAAGACCTATCTGTGTCGGTGCGACGTAAAGTCCCTAGCAAAAAAAAAAAAAAAATTGTACTGGGAGGTACACCCCTATCCCACGCATTCTAATTCTGCTCCTAATAGTACTCTCCTACTGATAAAAATGTGCAACGGATAATGCAATAAATTTGAACTTTTGTCTCCAGGTGTCACTACTAAAACCTAGGATCCTGCACCCTGGTGCGAAGTGAAAGAACTTTTCTGAAGAAGTTTTGTTTCTCTAGGTTTCTGGTAACTAAGTGAGGTTCATTTATTTCTGGGTTGGCAATATTTCCCTCCTTTTCGCCAGTTTTGAATTTAGCCAATTCGGAATTTTTGTAATTAATTTCTAACCTATCCTGTGTTTCTTCTCCGTTTTTGTATCAGCCAATTAAATTCATGTGGGTGTGTCTTAATGATTCATGAAAGATCTCGAATCTTTCCTGAGGTTTTAAATACCGTGGCTTTTCACGCCTCTTGGCCACTTCATCGTCGTATTTCTGAGAGTGCGGGTGTAAAGCAGGAGGTGGGTAGGCGCCTCTTTCGTCAGGCAGCAGTTCTCCGTCAAGGTAATGGCCACATAGCATCTTTCTTTATTGCTTTCTTCGCCAGTTTAGCCCGAGGGGAAGGTCCGAATCTTTAAACATGTAACTTTAGTTTCTAAATGTAACCTTCTTCTGTCTAATGTAAAATCTTCAAAAGTTTTTAACTGTAAATCGGGGATAGAGAGTGCTTTACCCTCCCGAGTTCCCCTTCATTTTTGATTGGAGGTGACTACGTTTTCATAACCGATTTTCTATTCTTAATGTATTAAAATTTTCTTATACGAGTTTCCTCCCTAGTGTGGGAATACCCCCTGTTTAATCGGCCTAGTGCCCCTTAGGTTTTGACAAGTGTTCATGTAGGAGTGCAAGTACACGCCTCCATTCATCTTGTTATTTTGGGCCAGTTTATTAATCTGTTCTTTCTCCACGAAGGCCCTTGTAGGTTGGGTACGAGATACCCCTGTTTCAAATTGTAAAATTGGGTCAGAGAAGGCCAGAGTGTTGTAAATTTTTGATGTTGAGAATTTGAGAGCCTGATAGCTCTTTCCTTAAAATTTTGTGCTTACAAGGTGTGCCTCTTGGAGGCTAGGTATGTTGTTGGTGGGAGCAAGTGCTCCGTGAACTTGGGGTTTTCTGCCTCTGAACCTTTGTACCTTCTTGTAACTGGGAGCCGTGAACTCAAGAAACGCTAAGCGAGGGGCTGGAAGCCTGGATTACTAAATTTTGGATGTACTGATCTTGTAAAAACTTTGTCATGGTACCCGATATGTTATTGCAATCGCACCTAGTGAAAGATTGTTAATGTTTTGGTGTTGTTAATTGTTAAAATTAAAAAAATATAACCTTTGTTAAATTTTTTAAGTAACTTTAATTTCGTAGTTAGACCCATTCAAGCCCGCACCTTCTTGCACCTCTGCCTTCCACGGAACACCCCGTAATAATAATAATAATAATAATAATAATAATAATAATAATAATAATAATAATAATAATGGGGCCTACGTAGAAAGAGCCACTAAACTCCATTAGGTGTACAGACTAACGTGGAATTACTACAACTAAAGTTTCATATCACCTAATGCAAATTTACGACATTATAAGACAGTTGTTATGCCGGAAGCTTTATACGCCTCAGAAACCATATCCCTTGGAGGCCATTCTAAAATTATAGAAATTGAAAAGCAAGAAAAGAAAATTCTCCAGAATATGTATGGTTTCACGAGAGAAAATGGACTGTGCATTTAGAAGAGAACATTGGACCTCTACACATTAACTGACAGGTTCACTGATGCCGTTGTCCGACTCGTTGGCTGAATGGTCAGCGTACTAGTCTTCGGTTCAGAGGGACCCGGGTTCGATTCCCGGCCGGGTCGGGGATTTTAACCTTAATTGGTTAATTCCAATGGCCCGGGGGCTGGGTGATTGTGATGTCCCCAACATCCCTGCAACTCGCACACCACTCATAACACTATCCTCCACCACAATAACACGCAGTTACCTATACATGGCAGATGCCGCCCACCCTCATCGGAGGATCTGCCACACAAGGGCTGCAATCGGATAGCCACACGAAATTATTATTATTATTACTGATGCCGTTCGCAAGAGGCGCCTCTAATTCTATGGCCATATTTTTAGAATGTACAGTGACAGACTCGCCAAAAGAGAATTTAAAGTGATCAACTCAAAGAAGGTCAGAATAAACTGACTAGAAGAAACTAAGTTGGACCTCCAAGAAATGAATATCACGGACATCATAGAACATCGTGCATCCTTTAGTACAATAGTAGCCAAACACAAATTCGTAGAGAAACCTAAAAATAAAACTGGTGTGAAGTGGTCCACAGAACGCAAGATGCAGCAGAGTGCATTCATGAAGAGATTGTGCGAGAATAAGAACGCGAAAACCATCAGGCCAACGAAGAAGTTCAAACACGCTCTTTGAATTTTACACAATAAAGAACGATAATAATAATAATAATAATAATAATAATAATAATAATAATAATAATAATAATAATAATAATAATAATAATAATAATAGTAATAATAATAAAAGTCCATGGCATATCATCAGATGGCATCAGTGGACGCATAGACATTATTACTCATGAAAATAGCAAGAACAAAGGCTATATGCACCCGACCATAAGGTTTGAGCATAACAAAGGCCGACTAGAGGTAGGCGGTCAGGAGAAGAACCTTTGCATTCCTACAGATCCCTTCTACAAACATAAATGCCATCCACAAGAAAATGAAGTGATTGGGCTGTTGCTTGGTGCACGCGGTACGGAACTGGGATTCCTTATGCAGTTCTGGAAGAAGTTTGGCTTGCCAAAAAATGGTGTTTAATGTAATCCGTAGTTAATTCGGAATTATTAAATCCTACCTCTACTGTTATTAACACCCAGCAATATACGAGTACAATATCTTTAGAGAGACCAGTAGCATAGCAATGATCGGCCGGCGGTGAGGGCGGGGGGAGTGTTATACCGAGGTCGATAGCTGCAGTAGCATAAGTGCGGCCAGTATCCAGTATTCGGAAGATAATGGGTTCGAATCCCACTGGTGGCAGCTCTGAAGATCGTTTCCCGTGGTTTCCCATTTTCACACCAGGAAAATTGTGAAAATGCTGGGTCTGTACCTTGATTAAGTCCACGGCTGCTACCTTCCCACTCCTAGTCCTTTCCTATCCTATCGTCGCCATATGACCTATCTGCGTCAGTTCGTCGTAAAGTAACTTGTTAAAAAAGTGCGGGTTATAGTTAGAAAATGATGATACAACACAATGAAGGTAGTTGTACGTGTGTAGTGCGTGCATGCAAGACCCGTTATTATAAGGACACTGATACAAGTGGTTTATACTGATATTCAGATTGCAGTACACTACACAATCCTACTTTAAAATACAGAACAAGAATAATACGATCAAAGTTTATAGTTTTACAGCGAATGCTACGTTTAGTTCACAATTTAATATCCAACATTCCAGGCTTCTTAGAAAATAGATTCAACAGATCTTTTTGTTATACAATTATGTCTCAGAATGTTTATTTGGTTCATTGCCAATTTCTATTTCATTTTTGTAGAATTTCCATATGGGGTTGGGTGTTCTAACCCCCAGTAACCCTCCCCTTGGATACGCCACTGGCAGAGTATTTACAGTGATGTATTCCTATATTTTATATCGTATTATTTCCCTTAGTTCGCATTGGGAACCTGTAAATTCAGGAGTTTCATGGTTTCACAATAAATCGCTTCTATCTGCCCCACAATTGCCTGGCCTTTGATGACGTTATTATTCTCCTTGCTGATAACCGCGATACAGCAGTCAAGCACATCGAAATACTGCATTAAGCAGTGACCAGCCTAAGAATCTCTTTGGAAAAGTCGCAGTACATGGAGAAATCCACCAGTGAGATTGAGATATTTGAAGCTGTTCGAAAAAATAAAGAAAATAAATAGCTAATTGATATCCTTACTCCCAGTGATAGTGAAAAACCCACAGTTGTAGCCCTTCAGGCAAGCAATTCAATGTTGAAAATTACGAATTTCAGGTAAACAAAATATAAGAAATATGATAATACATTCTTTATTTACTCCTAATAGTTACAGTCCTTTTCAGTCATCGTTATCCAGTCGATTACATTACCTGTTTTCCTTTTTCTATCACTACGAGCGCTAATGTGAATCAATGCAGAATTTCACTGGATTCTAAAAAGAAAAGAAAAAATTCCTGAGGGTATTGAACTAAGGAACACATTACAGAAAGAATTACGCGAATATGTTAATTTGAATCAAAAAGGAAACGAGTAAGGAAACATGTGATTTTAAGCTGTTTTCCAGAACTGCATTTAGGCCGGATGTTATTTTTGAAATTTGAATTCTAGTTTGATAGAACTATACAGGACTCACATTTGAAACGTTTCACAGATCTTTATCCTTTCCACTTTCGGCACAATTCAGGAAATTGCTTACTTTTTAGTTTTTCGTAGTACGGCGAGCTCTACTTCTCCTGTTAAGAAATATTTTCAACATTGAAAAGCAAGGAATCGGATAAAGAGCGGAAAAGATGGAAGTGGCATTTAAACTGTGCTGTGATTCCTGCTAATCCAGATCCCCTGATGGAGGAAAAGGAAGGGAAGTTCCTCTACAGGAATTTAAGAGCCATAAAATTTTCAGAAGTGTTTACGTTCTATCTGAGGTCCAACCAGGAGTTTTATGCGGTTATTGAAATATAAATCTAACATAGCGTGAAGAGGAAGTTGACCTTCAATGAAAATTTGAAAAGAATGAACCCCAAAAAGTAGATGTATAAGATGCACTCTAGGAGAAGTGATAATCCTCTACCTGCTGACTGAGGTTCACGAAGATGTACTGTACAGGAAGGAAGCATAACACCAATTAAAAATTCATGACAGAACACTTTTTAGAAAGAAAGTTTTGGATTTGGGAAAAAACTGCCAAATTGGGGAATACATCAACGGGAATAAGGTAGAGGAGGAGGAGGAAAACTTCCGGCGGGAAGGTAAAAAATAGAGTGTAAGGCTAAGGTCGAAAAAAGGCCGGTAGTTTGTGTACTCGTAGCCCACAGCCCGCTGTACAGCTTCAAAACAATAAAATGTATTGAGAAGTGACATATTGGAGAAGCTAAGGATATCTCCGAGGAGAAATCAAGAGCAATAAGGTAATTCAATGAGGAATAAGGAGCTATGGCCTACCAGAGACTGAAGAAGGATTGGCGAAAGGGGAAGAAAAGTGAAAATAAGTTTTGAGAGTTGCGTAAACGTAGGTTATAACTGTAATGGTAAATTTATTAATAATGATCGTTATAACAATACAATCATTTATTTGCCTCCCTTCGAGTGATACAGATTTTAAGATCGTCAGAGCGTTGGAACCTTGTCTCACAGCTGTCCAGTAATGAGTCCTCGAATGGAACTAACCTCAGCTGGAATCAAACCCCATACCTTGCTAACAAAAGACAATGACTGAACGATTGTAACACTTCTACTATTCTGACTATCCTGTAGGTGTGTAGTGTTTGTCACAGCAGGCCGTTTGCCCTTGCAAATGGAGTGGTTAACAACATGCAGATGCATGTCTCAGAGGGTATGCACAACCAAAAGGAAGGAAAAAATTATGGTAGAGTTACAGTAATACACAGATACATCGTGAGCGCATGTGATGCACAGACGACAAGGAAAGTTATACATGAGGTGCTACAATATTGTACACATGTCTGTTATTGTCCAGAAGAACAAATGTGAATGTTTTTCGTTTTGCTATACGTCGCCCGCGTGGCAAGTGCTTTTAAACACATGCGTACTCACCGCACACGGATGACCGTCAGACAAACAACGATGGCACTGGTGTCTGTGTTTAACCTTCACATCGAGTGTTTGTAAACATCAAGTTACAGAACTAGTTTGTGAGCTTGTTGTGTTTCCTTCTACTGCTCTGACCATCATTTCGGTGTGTTGTGTTTGTCACAGCAGGTCGCTTGCCCTTCAGACTGTTGTGATTAACAGCATACAGAAGCAAGACACTATACTGTGGCGAATGTTCTTAGTTCCTGTATTATCTTACGTAAATGTATTAAAAATAAAACTCCATCTGTTTCATCACTCTAATTTATTTCAGTATGACTTAATAAATGCACCTAATAAATGGTCCCATAAACACACACAATTCTAGATAGATAGATAGATAGATATATTTTCTGTGGCGAAGTTAGGGCTCTTGGCCCTTTCTTACACTTAACCACACACATATTATTATTTGTTAATACAATGACACTGATTAACTTAAAATACTAAGAACTACAAATAACACTAATTTCTACGACAAAAATATGAATATATATATACTCAAAGATGACATAAAGAAAAAGGAACTGCCTACATAATACAGATTTGAAAAAAAAATCATTTCAATACACAACGAAAGAAATACAAACGTAAAAATACTATTAAGCTTAATAAAAGTTTTTAAATGAAATTCAGCTAATTGTATCCTTGCAATACTACATCTAAGTTAAATTCAGTTACTACTAGCTATGTTTAGGCTACTTCTACTTCGTAAATACAGTACGGATGTTTTTAATTTAATTTAAATTATCATATTAACCCAATATCTTATTTTAATGTACAGTAATCTCATATCATTTTCACACACAATCACTCGTTCCACTCATACAGGTACCTTGCTGGAAGCACTTAACGAGGAACTGCTGGTAAGAGGTTTTAAATATCTTTTTTGATTCAGCATCCATGGTGTCTTGGGAAGAGCAATCCACCATCCCGAAGCGGCGATAGTAAATGATCGATGGTATGTGATTGTTCGCTGGACAGGTATTTCTAGGAGCGACACGGAGCGAGCTATGAAAGGCCACAGTTACTAATTACAGTCTATTTACAAATATCTCTCCTGTACACACACCAGGAATTCCTGGTCGGTTGGAATTACCTGGGGACGGCTATAATCCTTACTTTCACTTTCCCAAGTCCAGTCAACTCGTACAGAAACTGTGTGTAGACCGCTGGATTTAAACACAGTGCCACTGGCTACACAGCAAACGACGACTGTTCGTTGGTTCTACTCCACAGATAGTCCAGTACTCCACACAGTCACATGCAGCGCACAACTGAAGAACTCAATAGTATTCAACAGCTGGACGTACTCACAACAGCGAACATTGACACAGGTCCATTTATCCTCGCATTCACAATAGCGAGTTTCCACGCTGGCTCACGGCGATCCTCAGTCCACATAATTGCACGAACACACAGTACAGTCTTCCATTCTGTCATCTCCAGTTCACGCACTCACTGGTCTCTCCGATACTACAACAACAGCTCCTCGTTGAGACCTCTATGGGACACTGGTGACAGCCAACACCTCTGTCGCCCTCAGCCCAGCCACCGAACCCCACACGGAGTCCAACACTGACTGACTGTCCGCGGCTAGCCTCCCGTTTTATAGCTCGCGTGATTTGAGCCCGAAATTTCGCGATGTCACTAGAGGCAGAACATTCCCGTTGAATCTCCAAGAAACATACAGGTAAGCCATAGAGTACCTAAAATATATCCGAAAAATAAACATGTTTTTCACATGTGTCTTGTAAATTTAATTCTCTGCTGTCCCATACCATCGCGGTACATCATTCTCTTTCACGCTGTGTATGAAGCACGTAACCAGTATCAAAATACAGCTATATACATAATGCGTTTAAAGTGTGAACGGGTAAGACAATGCATAGAATGTGAACGGGGCAGACAGGGTGATAAGAAACAACGTGAACCGGGTATGTTGGTCATACTGATAAATAATTTCAAAATTAATAATTCGATATCTCGCACTGTTGTAATTTTATCAGCTGCTGGAGTTAGCCAATCACGTCGCTTCGTGGGCGAATTCAAATGAGTACTGTGAGGTGGTGATGATAAATTTGCACGTGCTTGAGAGCACCATTAGAATAAATAACTTGACCAGGAAGGTTATTTGAACTCGGACCACCGAGCTGACGGGTTGGCGCTATGGACAGTAGACTAAGGTGAAACCGGATGAAGATTATGATGGTGATGATGATGATGATGATGATGATGATGATGCTTGTCGTTTAAATGGGCCTAATACCTGAGGTCATCGGCCCCACCACCGTGTGTTTGTGCGTGATGCTGACACCTCGGCATGGCTCTCTATCAGAACTTAACCTTTAAACGCGCAATTTGTTGTTTCTTTTAAATGTGGTAATTTGTCATTCCAAAAGTAGTACATTATTATCAGAAAAATAATTTTTAAAAATATTTTTCAAAATAAATATATTTTAATTTAAGAGTTTTGAATGTTTTGCGCGCCGGTATATGCAAAGCTGTACGAATACTGTAGCTACCAACTGAGAGATTCCTAACTGTCTGACTTATTTTACAAATATATTATATAAAACTGGATTAAATTGAAAAATCTGAATATCTGCATTTAAAATGGAAATTATGAAAATTAACATTCATTAAATAAAATACACATTCGTCGAACCTTGTACTCACACTTACTTGTTGCCTGCTTACTTACACATACGTTATTTGAAGGGCGCCAGCTGTCACTCAGTACATCAATAATAGAATGAGACTCTTGACCATCTCTAGGGTGTGGGGTAATAAGCTTACTTTTGACAACATACCATATAAGTTCTGGGAAAAGGAGATTGGCGTTCGGTTTCCCCATTAATTTTGAGGTTAAGATATTTTACTGTCAATGAAATGAAACTATGAATTCGTTTGATAGAACAATATATATTCTTTAAATAATATATCAAAAAATAGCGAGTCTTGTTGCGATAAAACAGATGAAAATATGAAATTATGACATTGCAACTGAAAGAAACTAGGCATGAATTTGAATTCTTCTTGACCGGACATTTAACAATTTATACGAAATATTTCCCTCACTGATTCACTTGACTGTACCTTCAACACTTTTAGGGTAATTACGACGTATTCCTTTGATCTGGCGTTTACTGTAGATGTGTCACGCCCAACTTGGTGATACATCCTTGTGACTGCTTCTTCCCCATATCATCTGACTTCTTTGTAAGTCAATATAGTATGACCTCTTGGCAGGTCCAGGGTTGCCCTCTCTGACTTCATGGTAAGCCCTTGCGTCCGTGTCTTCCACTAAGTGACGGACCAACTAACTTTTGGCCTCACTCTCTCAATGACCAATAATTAATGGCTGACTGAGTCTGCTCCATCTCTCGTTCACACTCGTTCACTGACCAACTAAGGCCTCTTGATCTAGTAGACTTCTTCACTGTACTGCATCCGTATAACTAATGACTGACGCTACAATATGCACCCACTTTTTATAGACGTTGGTTGACACAGCTACGTAATCTCCAGAAATAACAATGACATACTCCCACCTACGCAACAGATATTACACACAGTGGTGAAATAGGCCGGGGGCGGCTGACTCTCTGAGCGCGTATTCTAAATAAATACAATGACATAGCCATGGAGTGGCGATGACTTGGCAGAATCGCCAGTGGTATCGCAATATAACAACGTCACTTCCAATCTCTGATACATACAACAAATCTCACTGTACAGGTATTGAGTGGTATTCTACACATACGTATATATGCATACATCTAAGTACAATCTTGCAAGCAACAGGCAGTTGCAAAATCGAATTGAATAAAACGGATAATTACAATAATAGTAACAATATCACAGATAACATAATAATACGGACATAATAATAATAATAATAATAATAATAATAATAATAATACAGATAAAATAATAAAAATACAGATATCATCTTGTAACGGGATTTGAACCGTTACAATTCGCCTCCCTCATAAATAAATCGAAGAACAAAGAATCGATTGATTTATGAACAAAATTATATATATAACACTGACACAGGTAAACACTTTAAATGAGTATACAACAATAATTTTCTTTTTCAACATCCATACATTTTATAAAATATCAAAGGTATGAGAATTTTTCTCGCACATTGTCATCGCAGTAACTGTCCAGTGTCCCATTCTCATACAATATACAAGAGCATAGCCCTTAATTTAACACACACAAATAATTTTCAATCAATATACAACATTCTACTCCTTTTTTTAACATATCAAAATATTTTGTGAAAATTCACTTATATGAGAACTTTTCTTGCATATTGTTATCGCAGACAACTGTCCAATGTCCTGTTCTCCGTTTTTTTGTCACACAGAACATGACAATGTAGCACTTATTCTTCCAATACACCAATACGACACTTGGTTCACACGCCAATCGCAGATGTTAGTTTTACTTTGCCAGTTTCTCACAAAAATTAATCATCTTAATCTTATCTCAACAAATCTCACGTGAAGTACTTCTTTAAATTCTTAATATTATAAGTACCGACAATCTTCCCTTCCTGATCTATTAAAGAATATGCACACTTCCCGATACGGTTCACAATAGTGAAATACCCCTGATACAAAAGAAAGAATTTAGACATATTTCCTGCCTCTGCAGATGATGGGAATGGAACTCTGAGTAGCACCTTGTCACCCAAACTGAATTCGCCCAATTTTGCCCTTTTCTGCTGGCGAATACGTTTATTGCCTGCTTTGATTAAATTTTCCCTAGCCAGCTGGAAATAATAATCCTTAGATTTTCCCTTTCCCAAGTCTAAGCCTAGCATACTTGCAATATGATCGGTTGGCTTCCTACCAAAATGAATTTCATACGGCGTACATCCCGTAGACTCGTGCAACGTAGTGTTACACCATTGTTCTACATCACCCAGTCGTGAAAACCACGAACTGTGCTTATCATGTACGTATGCTCTGAATATTCTCCCGATCTCTCTCATGACCCGCTCGACCATATTACCTTGTGGGTATCGAATAGACGAATATATGGCCTTAACACCCAGTTCATTCAACTTGGTAGTCCATATCTTTGAACTGAACTGACTGCCGTGATCTGATAATATTCTGAGTGGACATCCAAACTCAGGAATATATCTGTCAATAACCTGCTTTAGGCAACCCCTTCCCGTAGCTTTTCTCAGGGGATACATTTTGACATATTTGCTGAAGGCATCAATCAAAACGAACACATCCATACCGAGATTTTACTAGTTGCCCGAACAGATCTACGCATATAAGTTGGCCTGGCTTGTCTACAATGACTGCTTGCCGTGGACCCTCTAACGTCCTGTTAGGATGCTTACTACGTTGAGATAGATCACAGGTCGCAAGTAATTTCCTAATACTCCTTCCCATATTCTTCCACACAAAATTCCCTTGAATGACACTTCCTTGACAGGAAACCACTACTTAGTTTATATTCATGTTTACCTTTCTTCACAAGAACATCTGCCTCCTTATCTCTTAACCAGGTCAGGATAACATTCATCTCATCGTCCCTCTCCTGTTCCACCATGAGATGACGTAATCGATCTCGTTCTGTCATGTCCGTCACATTACCCACACATACCAGTATTCCTTCTCGTATATCTACATACCTTGACTCAGTATTGCCTGATAAATTCCTACTGAGGAAATCGGCTAAGACATTATCTTTACCTTTAATATGTCTAATAGTGAAGTCATATTCACTGATAGCTAAAATCCACCTTGTCATTCTATTACTTGTTAACTTACATGTTTTAATAAATACTAATGCCTGATGATCTGTCCATATCTCAAACTTATTCCCTAATACATACATCCTAAATTTGCTTAATGAATAGATAATAGCCGAGAACTCAATTTCCGTGATGGTATACCTTTTTTCTGTCAAGCTGAGTCCCCGACTCGCCAAAGAAACAATACCCAAATTTCCTTCGTCATCCCTCTGACACAAACATCCGGAAATGCCCTTTTCTGACGCATCGGTCATGAGTACAAACTCGCGATTAGTCATAGGGTATTTTAACATAACGGCATCATTAAAACCTTCCTTCAGCCTAAGAAATGCCTCATCATGTTCAACTGTCCACTTCCATTTAGCTCCACCTTTCAATAAGCCTCTGAATGGCTCTAACAACGCTGCATATTGGATGACAAAACGTCTAAAATAATTACAAACCCCTAAAAATGATTTTAACTGTTTACTATTACGTGGAGTGCTCGTGTTGTTAATCTTCCCTAATCTCGTTTGTTCTGGTTTTACCCCCTGTGCAGATACAGTGTGCCCCAAAAATGTAATCTGTTGTGTGCAAAATGTTGACTTATCCAGTTTTAATGTGAAGCCTCCCTCTCTAACTTTCTGTAAGACTATGTTCAAATGTTCCATATGTTCTTCAAAAGTGTGAGATGCTATTACTACGTCATCAATGTACATTGTAACAAAATCCCCTGTATCCCGACCTAAAACTCTAGACATAGCACGAATCAACGCTGCGGAAGAGGTTTTCGTACCAAAAGGGACTCTAGCAAATTGATACAAACAATTCTTATATGCGAAAGCTGTGAGAGGTCTGTCCTCTCTTCTGAGGGGAATTTGCCAAAATGAAGAAGACAAATCCATGATGGAAAACCATGTTTTTCCTTCAAAACGCTGAATGAGTTCTTCCACTGTTTCAGGCCTCTGTTGGTCTGCCTCAATCCTCTGATTCATAAGCCTGACGTCAATACACAGCCTGACTGACCCGTCCTTCTTGGCAACGATAATTAAAGGATTAATACTATGGCTACAAGATGGTTCAATTATTCCGTAATCCAGCATAATGTTTATCTGTTCTTCGACAGCACTAGCATATTTGAGTGGAATGGGGTACTTAGGTCCCACAAATGATGAATGGTCATGTACAACAAACTTGTGTTCATATACATGTGTTCTTCCTGGCTTATCACTAAATACATCTCGATGCTCACCTAACATCGAACACAACTGCTCCTCCTGTAATTCACTCAAATTACTTCTCGCCACTGTCTCATACAGACTATCCCTTGGATCCTGTCTTATGCACAAGTGACACACGTCAAAACATCTCCTCTCACTAGGAACACCTTCACTCCCCTCCCTAATACCTTTACCAGAACACACGTTATCAACACTTACCTCAGACCCTTCATAATTCATACATACTTGTTTGCTAGTTTTCCCCCAGGACAAACACACACTACCCGAATCAAAGTCTAATCTAGCTCCATGATTTGTAAGCCAGTCAGCTCCTAAAATAACTGAATACACCAGATTTGGCACAACAAGGCATGGTTGAAAGTTACATTCATTTTCAATCGTAATAGGTACCGCTATCATTTTATTTACTCTCTGTGACTTGCTACCCACCGCTGTTATAATGAAGGTTTGCCTCACAGGAATCTCTGTTATATTCTGACTTTCTATCAGAATTTCCTCATAAAGCTTGGAGCTAATACATGACCTTTCACTACCAGAGTCTAATAATACCTTCACTTTTCTTCTCCATATAATAATTTCTATCGTCGGAGTCACTACCTCACTACTTATATCCTCAGTATTATAACTACTTATATCACTTAATAGATCACTCCTTATATCTAGATTAATACTACTATTTCTTACTTTATTATCTATGACTACGTCATCACTTAAAACATTTGACTTATCACTACTTAGGTCACAATCACGTTGTTCTCTTAAATCTACTTTTACTACACAATTATCTACACTACCTACCTGTTTTTGATAACTTTTACCTTCGGACTGTTCACGTGACCTGTTTATGCAGTCCGCTGAGAGTTTAAAGTGCGCTGGCTCAATGATGGATCCTGAATAACACTCGTGTTAGGCCTATTTTCATCTCTATGACTCAAATCCCCACGCCTCCCATTGTCGGATTGTCTCGGGTAACTCTGCTGACCTCTATCACTATTAAAATTCCTATTAGCCCTCGTCTGATCATAATTGTTTACTCTCCTCTGATAATTATCTGGCCTGTTTCCCGCTCCCTCTACATTTCTACTTTGTGGTCGATTGCCACCTATGCTACTATTCAGAGCCTCAAAACTATCTAGCAATACCTCCATTTCTTTGATAGTACTGACTTTCTGCATACACGCAGCTTCCCTAATCCTATCAGAATAATGTTTTAACATAATCCTTACGATATCGACTTCTGAACCAATACTATTAAGATTTTTCCAGATAAGCACGTGTGCCAGAAAGTATTCTGCCATAGACACCCCCTCCTGTTGTCTATATTTACCAAACATAATCCGTTCTCTTTCACGACCCTGGATATTCTCATCCCAAAACTTATTAATAAACTTCTCTTTAAATTCTTCCAAATTAGACATATTATTACGGTACACTTGAAACCAGGTTTTACTTTCACCAATGAAGGAATTCGACAAGATCTCTAATACGTATTCCCATTCGATAATATTATCCCTCAACTTATTTGCAAATCTTTTCTCAACTAATGTTAGAAATTCCATAGGATTAAATTGTTTTCCAGTAAACTTAGGCAAATCTTGGTCCCTATTGTATAAACCACTCGTTACTACTATTTCTCTTGTAATCTGACCTTCTCTCATTTCTTGCCGTAGTACCCTCTGGCAATTCAAAACTTTTTCTTCCGCCACTTTCTCCGCATTCTCTTTCATTATTCTCAATTCTTCCTGTAATTTTTCCTCTTTCTCTGTAACCTTCTGCGACAAAGTTTCTTGTTTATTCTTAAGTTCTCTGACCTGCCCAAGCTCTTTTTCAAACGTTTCTACCTTACTGACACATTCCCTCATATCTTGCCCCACTGCATTATGGATCTTGTCTATTCCTTTGTCTACAATCTCGTGAATATCTTCCCGATTACTAGAAATCTTATTACTTAACTCTTTGATATTCTCTGTACATGTTCTTTTGACATGCTCAATTTGAGTATGAAGATCGCTCCGACTCGATTCCATTTCTTCTCTAAGGTCAACACACTCTTTATTTAACTTATTTTCTAACGTAGATATTTGATTAGTTACCTCTATTATCTTAGTATCTATTTTAGAATTTAGTGATTCACTTAACCCATCTATTTTATCATTGATCACATTAAGATTTTCGTTACAACTACCAATCATTTCCTCCATTTTCCTACTTATGGAGTCAATCTGTTTATTACAATTTTCATTATTAGTACAAATTAATTCTTTCATCTCTTCTTTACTATTTTCGTTACTACTAATTACTTGTTCCATTTTACTACTTAGAGAGTTAATCTGTTTATTACAATTTTCATTACTACTATCAATTAATTCTTTCATCTCTTTCTTATTATTTTCACTCATCTTTTCCATTTGTTTATTACTATTTTCATTACTATTACTAATTAATTCTTTCATCTCTTTCATCTCTTTCTTATTATTTTCCTCCATTCGTTTCTGACTTTCATTACTACTAATTATTGTGGCCATCAGCAAGGAAAATTGATCTTGGTTCATCCCCCCTGGGACTTCCTTTTGAGTTTCAGTGTGCTTCTCAATTTCTGCACTTTCCTGAATTTCCTCAGAAGGTTCCATCGTATTCACCTGCTCCCTACTCTGAATTTCACCTTGGATGTCCGCAGAAGCAATGACCTCGTCCTCACATGACTTGTTATTGTCTTCCTTGTCCATCTTTGGTTCACTAGTGATAGTACGCGATCTCAAATTAATTTCCCTCTTCAAATCCCTTGACATATCCCCAAAATACAAATATATATCACAGAATTATAGTCCTGAAATTTACCGGTAATAATTCCGTTGGCTTAAATGTGCATACTCTTCCCAAATGAACCTATGATATGCTGTCATTCAGAACAGGTTCTGAATTTATTCGAGTCCCACGTTGCGTCGACACTTTGAGAGATTCCTAACTGTCTGACTTATTTTACAAATATATTATATAAAACTGGATTAAATTGAAAAATCTGAATATCTGCATTTAAAATGGAAATTATGAAAATTAACATTCATTAAATAAAATACACATTCGTCGAACCTTGTACTCACACTTACTTGTTGCCTGCTTACTTACACATACGTTATTTGAAGGGCGCCAGCTGTCACTCAGTACAGCAATAATAGAATGAGACTCTTGACCATCTCTAGGGTGTGGGGTAATAAGCTTACTTTTGACAACATACCATATAAGTTCTGGGAAAAGGAGATTGGCGTTCGGTTTCCCCATTAATTTTGAGGTTAAGATATTTTACTGTCAATGAAATGAAACTATGAATTCGTTTGATAGAACAATATATATTCTTTAAATAATATATCAAAAATAGCGAGTCTTGTTGCGATAAAACAGATGAAAATATGAAATTATGACATTGCAACTGAAAGAAACTAGGCATGAATTTGAATTCTTCTTGACCGGACATTTAACAATTTATACGAAATATTTCCCTCACTGATTCACTTGACTGTACCTTCAACACTTTTAGGGTAATTACGACGTATTCCTTTGATCTGGTGTTTACTGTAGATGTGTCACGCCTAACTTGGTGATACATCCTTGTGACTGCTTCTTCTCCATCTCATCTGACTTCTTTGTAAGTCAATATGGTATTACCTCTTGGTAGGTCCTGGGTTGCCCTCTCTGACTTCATGGTAAACCCTCGCGTCCGTGTCTTCCACTAAGTGACGGACCAACCATTTGGTCTCACTCTCTCAATGACCAGTAATGGCTCACTGAGTCTGCTCCATCTCTCGTTCACACTCGTTCACTGACCAACTAAGGTCTCTTGATCTAGTAGACTTCTTCACTGTACTGCATCCGTATAACTAATGACTGACGCTACAATATGCATCCACCTTATATAGACGTTGGTTGACACAGCTACGTAATCTCCAAAAATAACAATGACATACTCCCACAACGCGGCAAATATTACATACAGTGGTGAAATAGCCCTGCGGCGGCCGACTCGCTGAGCGCATATTCTAAATAAATACGATGACATAGCCATGGCGCGGCGATGACTTGGCAGAATCGCCACTAATCTTGCACAATGTCCCAACGTCACACCCAATCTCTGATATATACAACAATTCTCACTGTACAGGTATTGAGTGTTATCCTACACATACGTATATATGTATACATCGAAGTACAATCTTGCAAGCAACAGGCAATTGCAAAATTGAATTGAATAAAACGGATAATTACAATAATAGTAACAATATCACAGATAAAATAATAATAATACTGACATAATAATAATAATAATAATAATAATAATAATAATAATAATAATAATAATAATAATAATAATAATAATAATAAAATACAGATAAAATCATACAATAATAAAAATACAGATATCATCTTGTAACGGGATTTGAACCGTTACACAACACACTTCAATCTTAGGAATGTCCTTGTTCATGAATTCTCTCAGGTAAACAATTGTTTATTTTTAACTGTTTAAAGTTTATACTTCACTCCAGGCCTTTGCTGGCAGGACCTAGTGTTTACAGTGCTCTATGTCTTCTTGTATAGGCGACGGCAGTTTTGTTACTTTCATTGATTTGTCCCTGCCTTATCCTTGGTGTTGAAAATATAGAAGTGACTGAGGTAGGATCGATGCTAGTATTGCCATTTCTTATGCATCTAGTCTCTGCTATAAATGGTGTGGAAATATTGCTCATAGGGTGAGTTGGTGCATGTATTTCAGTTGGCTTGGCAGACTGATATGTAACAGCAACTTCTGTACGCCTCTTCAGTGATGCCTATCTATGACAGCTGATGGTGGGGCTGTTGAGGATCCAACCAGCCTTAGAGCTGAGGACTGAACATACATACATACATACATACATAGACCCGTAGCGAGTTCGTCTGCAAGCTAGAATTAAATGCACACTTGTAGAATCGTAAAGCAGATATAATAAGCTTCCGTAGTTTACCATTTTTACACCAGGCAAATGCTGGGGCTGTACCTTAATTAAGGCCACGGCCGTTCCCTGGCCATTCCAATCCCATCGTCACCATAAGACCTATCTCTGTCGGTGCGGCATAAAACAAAATAGCAATATAACAAGCAAGTAACTTCTCCTTTGCATATATGCAGTGCTGTGTATTTAAGGGTTAAGCCACGTCCAGATTCAGCAACTCCGCCTCGCACAGCCCATTTGAATTCGCCCGCGGTGAGATCTGATTAGCTAAATTCAGCTGCTGATAAAATAACAACGGAGGGAAATATCGATTTTTTAATCAAATTATTTATCACTATGATCAGCCTGCTAACGCTCACATACGCGGTTCACATTGTTTCTGGCCACTCTCTGTAAAGCGCGACGCTTCTTCTTTCTATCAGTACTAGTGTCAGAAAGTGTTGATCAATTTGTAGTTGAAATTCTGGGAAGGTAATAACCACCCACGTCTAATATGAGGAATGACCGAGCGAGTGGCTTCGCGGTTTGGGTCTCGTAGTTGTCTGCTTGCATTCGGAAGCCCTGAAGATGATTTTCAAACCAAGCAAATGCTGGGGCTGTACCTGAATCAAGGCCATGGCCGATTCCTTCCCATAGCTACCTCTTTCCTGCCCCATTGCACCAGGAGATCTATCTGTGCCAGTGCGACGAAAAGCAACCTGAAAAACGGAAGGATGTGGAGCAGTAGTTTCTCCTACTACAGCATGATTACTTTCAGAAGCATATTTGATGCCTCTATCACTCAATGCCCAACCAAAATACCATACTTTTTAATGCTTTGTGTATTACCTTACCAAAAACATCCTTAAAAGTATTTTCCGGAAATAGTTTTTGAGTTCTGAATATTAGTATTTCATTGGTGCTTCAGTATTCAGTGTCTTCTTCAAGTAACTGAAAGTACAAATATTTTACCTCCAGCGAGTGCAGTCCTGATCTATCTTTCTTATTCCTGTCGGGGCAACGACTTGCTACTTTGACAAGTGGCATCACTGCAGAACGCCGTCACTGAACAGCATTCGTCTTATTTGTACAATAAAAATGTAGTGCATGGCCGTACATTTGTTGGGGGTGTGATAGACTAGGGGCGTAATCACTGTCTTACCACTAAAGCGAATAGGTCACGTCCCTTTGGTTCGCATTTCACGGAAACGTGGATGTCCTATGGCTATGATTATGGTATCAACGGTCACGCAAAAATAAAAGTTTGATTTTCTTCTGTAGGTTTGTTCTTTGCCGCAATTTTTACTGGGTTGGTATACTACACACGATGTAGAGACGATAACTGACATTTGAGCAAAGCTTGTCTATCTGTCCGTCTGTCATTTGGTATGGATTGAATGAACATAAAATCTGCCCACTCATCTTTCACGAAACTTGCCAGTAATAATGTAGAACCTTCAAAAATTTTCCTACACCTGGTTTATGTCAATGTGTTGAGTAGGGGCTAAGAAACAACATTTTAAATTTCGAGATGCCGCCTCTCATACAATGAGTCAGTGATTTCCTTCGTAGACCAGCGATACCACCCCCAGGCTTACTGTCGATCTGGCTGACAATGACGCGTCTGTTTGGTACTTTCTTGCCTCCTGCTCCCTGTTTTTAATCCAAAGTCGTCCGAAATGCACTGTTCTAGCACCTCACAATTTGATTTGAGAAATTAATTTAGTTAAGAAGGTAGACGTAACTACTTTTCACTGCCGACTTTGGCAGATCTCTCGCCACTCGAGACGTTTTAGTAGGTTATTATTTATTACGCGTTAATTCAATTTCTCACGTTCATTTCATCAGAATCATTATCTTGCATTTACCGTCCTAATATACAAAATTACATTGTGAGATGACGAAGCAGCACTTTTCCTCCCCTCTCCACTGAACAGAGTCACTGCCACAGCATTCCCTTTCCCCTGCTACTTTCCCTCACGTCTTCGCTGAACAGAGCCTTATCCTTCCTTAGAGAATTATCCTCACCCCACCCCCTATACATAGCAACCATGACTGGAGGGGAGGAACTAGCTTCAGTCCAAACCAAAGAAGATTTAATAGGATAGAGATGGAAGTCAGTAATAAATTTCGGTTCCAAGACAGATGGCCCTTTGTAGTTTGAGTCCGCAATCAAAGATTGCGCCGCAATGCTCATTGTGTGTAATACCTTACTATTATTACCAACAGATAGCGCAGAGAAGTAACTTCCGCGTAGTGATGCACATCCGGTTTTGCTCACCACAACCCCTCCCTCCCTCCCTCTACCGCCTATCCTATTCCCCCTCTTTCACCACAAACCCTCACCAACTATGACGCTGTAACGGTTCAAACCCCGTTACAAGATGTTATCTGTCTTCTTCTTCTTCTTACTATTATTTCAGCTCCGGTATTATTATTATTGTTATTATTATTATTATTATTATTATTATTATTATTATTATTATTATCATTTTGTCCGTATTATTATTATTTTATCTGTCAGATTACTGTTATTTAATTATTATTATTGTTCAGTTCAATACTGAAATGCTTGTCGCTTGCGTGATTGTAGTCAAATTGTTACGTACCGTATATATGTGTGTGTAGATTAACACTAAAAACATGTACAGTAAGAGTTGCTGTATATCAGATGTGGATGTAGTGTGTGCAATAACTTGTGACATTGTAACATTGCGAAATACTGCTGGAGTAACTGCTGAGTCATCGCTTTGTCATCGTGCGTATTTAGCGGTGAGCTCACTTTGTTTGATAAACCCAGGGTGCCGCAGGCGGTTTCACCATAGTGTGTAATAGTTTGAGCAGGGTGGGAGTAGATCATAGTTATTTCCGGAGATTGCGTAGGTGTATCAACCAATGGTTATAAATACTAGGACCAGCGTCTTATAGCTTGAGTCAACGGGATGGAGAGGCCCCAGTCGGTCATTAGTCATTAGTCAAACGGAAGGTGAACAGTGAAGAAGTCAAATGGATAAGTGAACAGCGAGGGAGTCAATTGGAAGCAGAGGCCACGGTTAGTCTGTCAGTGTAGTTGGAAGGATAGGCTTGCCATGAAGGCATATAGGACAAACTTACCAAGAAGTCATCTGGATGGAGAAGAAGCAGTCACATGGATACTTAGTCTTCAGTGAAACAAAAAGGATACATCACCAAATTAGGCTTGATACATCTACAGCAAATACCAATTCAAAGGAATACGTCGTAATTACATTCAAAGTGTTGAAGGTACAGTCAAGTGAACCAGTGAGGGATAAACTTCGTGTATAATTGTTAAATGTCCGGTCAAGAATTCAAATTCATGCCTAGTTTCTTTCAGTTGCAATGTCATAATTTCATGTTCTCATCTGTTTTATCGCAGCAAGACGTACTATTTTATCTATACAATTTAAAGAATATATTTTGTTCTATCAAATTAATTTATCGTTTTATTTCAAGAGTAGAATTACTTAACCTAAAATTTAATGGGGAAACCAAACGCCAATCTTTTTTCCCAGAACCTATATGGTATGTTGTCAAAAGTAAGCTTATTACCCCACACCCTAGAGATATGCAAGAACCTCATTCTCTTATTGCTGCACTGAGTTTTAGCTGGCGCCCTTCAAGTAACGTATGTGTAAGTAAGCAGGTAAGAAGTAAGTGTGAGTCCAGGGTTCGACGATTCAGTATTTTATTTAATGAATATTAATTTTCATATTTTTCATTTTTAAATGCAGTTTTATATTTTTAAGGTAAGTAAAGGAGTTAGGAACATATACAACAGTTATGACGCGTTTCCACTATTTTCTTTCTCAACACATTATAATCAATATATTTTTATTTTCAAGTACTTCCTATGATCTAAGTAATAATAATGATCTGATACCCCTAGTTCGTACGGCGTACTATATTACTGAGAGCATAACCTCACACAACAAAGTAGCTTTACCTTGAAATGAATGATTGACAGTTTACCACAAAGCTGAAATTATGACAAATAATGAATTCCTTCAAAAGCAAGCCAGGAAAGCATAGCATACGCAAGGTATGGGTATCACGTCAGTATTTAAGTACCACATGAAAATGAAAATAACAGAATTAAGTGTACTAAGAGAGTAAATATATATAAATACATTAATAGAACCATTCAACTTCCAACCCCTAAGGTGTACTCAAACAGCAAATACAAGATTTCAGGAGGACTGGCGAAGATATATTTATAATAAACAAGCACAGGCATATGGGCACTTGTAATTCAAATTACACAAATACTGTAGCATCATGGGAACTATCGCTTAAAATCGATATTAGTTCGAACAAGATTAATCGATTGGGTAAAGCCGGATTCAGTACAATCCAGCAACATTATCTCCATAATACTAGACGTCATACGACTTTTTTTTGTCAGAAGGGCCCACTGATTGAGGTTAGACTTGAAATAACTTCGAGGCAAACGGCCTTTAAATACAAAAATCGCTCTTTTCATAACCACCTGCCTGCAATCTACAGAACCTTTCTACAACTATATACACGTTGTGAATGACCTCCAGCACCATCTATACATTTGGACTGGAACTACCTGAAGCTAGCTACAAACTGGAACCACACACCTCATCAGACTTCCATCGGGGTGGTCCAAACGTAGTTCGCTGGATGAAACGGACGATCAGCAGCTTAGGTTAAGGACAGAACATTTTCTGAAAGTTGTCAAGGTGACACTGGAGGACTACTAAAATAATAATTCGTCTCACTTGTTCATAACATCATCAGTTCACAGTTCATTGACAAATATATCCAACTCAAACAATATTGATAAAAAGTGATTCGATAGAATCTGAGGATCTTCCTGTAGAACGGAACATGTCATTCTTTATTTATTAGTGCGCGTTATTTTACAGATATGTTAAAGTAATTCGTGTTTTATAATTGGTATTGCGGATGGGCTGAAAAACTTTAAAGTAACTTCACTTCTAGTAATTGAAGGCAATTGTACTTAGGTTCCTTGTCAATAGTGGTGTCATATGCCCACTTTCAGCGATTTTTTGATAGGATGATGGATTTCCCAAACTTCTAATCTCTCTTTGTTCTTTTAAATAACCGAATTCTATTAAAATAAACCGAAACAAACAGTTTATAACATTACTGAAAACCTAATGTACACATTTTGATATAGTTTGTAAATGATCACAAAATGAATTACCACGCATGTGAATACGGAGGTAAAAGCTAGTATACCATAAACAGATCTTCTTCAGTGTTACCATAACTCAACATATTTCCTATGTTAATCTGTACTCTGAATCATGCACCTTTTTCTTTAAGGCCATAACCACACCGCGACACACAAACTGCCTGGGACAAAATGTTTACGGTAGTTTCGAACAACTGAAACACACATACAACAGACGCAGTAAATCTGCTGACAATAATTATGTCTTCTGTGTGACGAATATATACCTGACTGTTTTTAAATTCAAAACCATCACGAAAGCTGTGAATTCATCCCTTATATATTTTCATAGTGTTCTTTTTATATGAAATGCGCAGTTATGAGCATAGGTTTTTTTAACCACACAAAAATGAGATCTGCAAGTTTTGATTTACTATTTTGGCCCAGAACGAGATTAGAAAAAAAAAAATTTTAAAGAAAATAGCACCCGGACCAGAAGCTGCTTGTAACTTTTAACGCAAGTGGAACAAAGTAAAATAAACGTGCATGAAATAGGGTAATATTTATTTTTTCTTCTAAAATATAATTACATAATGTTACACAAGGGCGTGCAATACACTGTTTTCTGATGTTATGCCAGGTTTAATTTATTGGTGTATGACCTCCAGAAAAGCCTGCTGCAGGTCTTTCAAGAGATACCCTATAGGTGACCTGTCTATCTGAGGGGATGGGGCCCAACCTAAGATAAATTCTAATACTGAAAAAGTCACACACCCACAGCCATCGAATCAGCAGAATTAACCAATGAAGGTGAAACTCCCTTACCCAGCGGGGAATAAAACACGGAATTCCTTGGATTCAAAGTCACGCTACAAATCATTTAGCCATGGAGGCGGTCTATACCAGGGTTAATGTGAGGGGAAGCGTACTGGGAAGGCTCTGATAGATGAATATTTTTGTTCTGTCCACAGAAAAACGTCCAGCAAGTTTCTAAGTATCACACTCGATCAAAAAATACATTATTTATTTTTATCTAGATAAGTATAAAATTATGTGTAATTACTGGTACTTGATTTTGTCTTTACAAATGCGTATTCAATATTTTATGTAACAAAGATGACTCTCCTCGAATTTCCGATGTTGACTGAAGCATACAATTAGCCCAGGCAGAACTCTTGTCAGCTTGGGGCAAGCTAAACACTTTGTCTATGTAGTGTGTTCCAGTATCTCTCTCTACGAGTATGTCATGGACTAGCTGACTGGCGCAAACAGCCTCTGGCTGCCTCAACCAGCCCGAGATGGTTTTGTTTCATGCAATGTGGTTTGGTCCTAAGATGTCGGTAAAGCACGCCCACAGGTTATGATCGTTAAAGCGTAAAGTCAGTACGATCTTCACCATCACAATGTTGGCTGGCAGCATAGGAGAGGTGGTGGTATTTAATTCCTAATAACTAGAGTGCGTGCCAAAAGTCCGGTTTCAATTCTAAGCCCATCCTCAGTTATATGGAATGAGGGCACATATCTTTGTTGATGTAATTTAATTTTTCGGTCGGATGGAGACGTTAAGCTTTGAGCAGACTTCTTGGTCTTATTCAACCGGAGAGCTCTATGTGCCGACACCGGGCTTGAGACTCACACTACGGGGGAAGTACAGTAGATCTACTCGCAAGGTTAAGCACTGACCTCATCCTTGTAACCCAAGGGGTCGTTAAATGTACCATTTGGGGTCTTAAGTTGTTACCCCCCAAAATGCCTTTACATTTATGTAAACGATATATCAGGTCATGATACATTCGTAATGAAACATATATCAATAATTTATCCTACCATTCTGTTTGTAAATCAAAATGAAAGTGACACTTGTTTGTACACAAAACTGATAAGGGAACATATATTCTGTGACGCGATACAAAGCGTCCTTTATCATCACAATATAGATCTCTCCTAGTGAGGTCGAACGTCAATACTCAGGGGTCTTATCTCTCAATTTAAATGCTGACAATGATGCTGCATTATCATGCCTTAACACATGCGCAAGCTAAAAATGTTTGTTCACGTTATCTGTTCACGCATTAGTATCGTTTGGCTATAGGCCTGGCTTAATAAGGGCAATGATCAATGTCCAACAGCAGTATTCATTCGGAAACAGTTCATGCTATATTTGAAGACATTGACGGAAAGGCCTGCTTTAAGCTCATGCTATTCTTCCCCAGGGTAATTATTTTTAAATAAATAGTAAATAGTGTTGGGTTTACGTACTTCTAATCTGGATAACCCCACACAAAACCTCTCGGATTTTAGTACTCTTAAATGTCAGTCGATTGCGCTACCCAGCCAATCCCAGAAATGAGTGTTCAAATAAATTTGAGGGAAGACAAGAAATATGGAATTGGTTAAATGAGGGGAACATTAGCAGATGAAATGGTTCATGTGGATGGTGAATTCCTTCATTTATTAAATAACTATGAATATCTGTCCTATCCTTCGTTTTTCCCGTTACCCACCTTGATGTGACATGCATGACATGTCCCACGCGACTTGGACTAAAAATCCAATTTTTTTGGAAACATCTGCGTTATTATCCGCCGTACGATAAATACGCACTTGGCGTAAAGGAACGGAAATAGCATAGTCTTAAAAGCTTGTTACATCCAGTCTTTTGATCGACCTAATATTAACGAAAATACTTGAGAAAATCTTCAACTCCATGTGATTGCCGTGATGCACCTGATAACACAATCCTGAGTGAGTAGAATCCAAACACGTAAGTTGGTTACAATAAGTCCAGCAGTTTTCCACTTTTAGGAATATACAAACAGATAGATAACCAGACAGATGGACAGACAGGCAGGCATCAAAGGGAAAAGTTCTACCTCAAATTTCCTCGGTGTTCAAATACATTGGGTGGGGTTAATTTTCAAACCGAGTGAAATATTATGCATTCTCTGATTTCCTCCTGTTGTCGATCCTTCAAATAACTGTAGGTCTGCGAGGGTGTCCGTCACTGTCTGAAGAGCATGAAGCCCGTAGAAAATACTAATTTTCTCCGTCATTATGCAAAACACAAAAATATTTTAAAATGAAGAGGCGTTTCATATATATTCTACAGATTTTACGTATTAATTGAAGAAAACACTTCTGGTATTCCTATAAATCCACAGTTTGTTGAGTGACTATTAAATGCTATGCATATCGAACGAAACCTGCTCAGAGATGAGTAGACTCTAAATACGAAGTTTGGTCGAGATCTATGTAGCCGTTTACCCGTGATGGAACAAACAAACTGACATGAAAGATAAAAACTACTGATTCGATCTTGAGTTGACACAAAACGAATAAATATATCGGAACATGGCGAAATAAAAGATATTACAGACCGCGAACCCCCTACGGCTTTATTTATAAGTTTATACGCTAAATATCTCAGTCTGCAGTAATATAAGTCCTTTGTTTAAAAATCTATTACAAACTGGAAAAAATAGTTACCGTATGTTCTGCTTTAAAGTCTTCTCGGATAACTCAACGCTACCCTTTGTATTATGTGAAGTCCGTCAGTGAATAACAATATAGAAGCCTTACAGGAATAGACTAGCAGATTTTGTATAAGTAATCCGAGATCCTTTAACTCCACTACAGCATAAGGTTGGCGTTCACTCTCTAAAAGCTTCCTGGAATTGTTTAAGAACCAGTTGATTTCAAATAACTAATTGTAAGGTATTTTCATGTTCATAATATTAACGGTCAACAAATTAAATTGATGTAATAGCTGATAGAATCCTAATACCGTCATAGCTTAAATTATTGTGTTACTGATCAACGGACACCCTATAAAATGTCGTGCAAAATAATATTATGAAAAAATTGTTGTAGGCTAATGTGACCCTGGAATATTGAGTATTCTGTTTGATGATAATTATTTTGTGTACGGTAAAAACTGTGCATATTTCTTCATTCAAGTGAACATTATCCTAAAAGAATAGGGGGTTGGAAACAATGGGAACCTTGCATATGACAGTTAGAGGGCTGGTCATACTGATAAATAATTTTATATCTCGTACCGTTTCACACTGATATCGGTTAATTTGGATAAAAAGTTATGATTTCTTCAAATTTAAATTTTGGTCATATTGATGTACCGTTTTCTCAGCAACGGTGAGTTTCTGGCCCCTGTTCTGTACCTATTTATTAGTGATTTTAAGGTCGTGATGATTTAATGCCTGCAGGCGTTTTTAATTTCATGCCTATTTCAATTTTTAAAAATTAATTTTTCGATTTTATAAGTGCAACCGAGCAAGTTGGCTGTTTGTTTAGGGTCGCGCAGCTTTGAGCTGTGGCCTAGCATTCAGGAGATAAGTGGTTCGAGCGCCTTGAAAGTGTTTTTCCGTGTTTTCGCATTTTCACACAAGGCAAATGCTGGGAATGTACCTTAATTAAGGTTACGGGCCCTTCCTTATTACTCCTAGCACTTTTCTCTCCTCTCCTCATCAGAGGACCTGTCTGCGTCAGTGCGACGTAAAGAAACTTGTAAGAATAAAATTAATTAAAAGTTTAAAAATATACATACAGTATATATGAAACTCTGAAGTCCAAAATATTGTATATTTTGTTATTCGCTTGCAGGGAAATGTGTGATAGTATTTAGCCTGCCTATCAATTCAGTTTCACATTGATATCTTCAGTAGTTCCAGAGAAAGGGGTACATTTGTCATGAAAAATGGAAGCCCAGGAAATTAAAATTCGACTTCTCAAAACGCAAACTCACATTGTACCTCTCAAATCAAAACAAACTTTCTGCTGAAATCACCATGCTTGACCAACCGGAAATGATGCTTCACAGCCTTCCTCATTACCCCTAAGTGTAATACCGTCAACTGCTTGATTAATCACACGTAAAAGTTCAGGAAGGGGAAAAGTAGCAATGCATGAAAAAAGCTTGTGGCATCTGACGTGCACGTGTTAACAATTTAAATTTTTAAGTGCGCTTAGATACTGAATTCAGCCGAATCCGTTTGGAACTAGATTTCCAGCTTAAATAAGCTAGACATTTCAGTAAACAAATTATAGCTTTAAAGGATTTCGTGCACGTCTCCCCTTAAGTGTTCGGAAAAGACATTGTTGTCTCAAAACTCTCCAAACTTACAATATTGCACACTGCAGCCCTTATTCGGGAATTAACAGCAACACATTCTTGAACATGTAGCAAAATTCACCATTCAAAATAAGCAGTATGACACAATCTAGTTTGCGTCCGTTGAGACATCTCTTTAATTTCATATCATCATTGAAGTGTTTGAATGTTTATCTATTAAAAGCACGCCGTACATGTAGACGTCTCGCTTCTGCTCCATTAAATTTGTCGAGTGCACACATAATGCATCTCTGCCATTTCCCAGTTTGAATAATTCATTAAAACGTACATTCCACCCAGTACAGTTCCCAACTACTTATAGCCAAGTTGAATAAGACATTACAAGAATAAGTGAAATGAGGCCTGAGACTCATCTAACATTAACATACAGCTGAACAGAGTACGAAGTGCTCTTGTCCAGAGAACTGTCAGAAATAATCTACAACAGCTAGAGAGATATCGACTGTGCGTTACAGAAATCACCTTCTTCAGATTTCCCCACATTTGTGGGTTTGCGGGTGCGAACTGTCTTACACATGTGTATTTGGCCCTGTTTTACGGTCAGATGGCCTTCCTAACGCTAACCCTATAATCGCCTGTGAGGGGAGGCGCAGGGGAAAACAACCACGGTACCCCCTGCCTGTCATGAGAGACGACTAAGAGTGGCGACCAAGGGATGATGAAATTAGAACCATTAGTACCATTAAGTGAGTAACATCAGTTGGTCGACGTTACTTGGGATTAATACTACCGTGTTAGGAACACCATGGATCTACGTTACCTAGGAGTAGTACCCTTATGTGAGGAACACCGTGGGTTTGTGTTGTGTGCGATTGGTGTCATTGTGTGTGACACACCATGGGTCTACATAACCTGTGGTTAGTACCACCGTGCAAGGAATGCCATGAGTGTACGTTACCTGTGATTAGTACCACTCTCGGGGGAGCACGATGGTTCTGCTTTACCAGTGATTAGTACTATTATGAGGGGCCGGGGACCTTGGTTTTGGAACCCTTTTTATAATCAGCATAATATCAGAAAAGAAGGCAGTGTGAATTGGATCCACTGATTGTTTTGGAGTCATGGTCATGTTCTCATCACCATTCGTTTTATATTTTGGTCAGTGGATACATTCTGAAGTTTTTATTATCGTTTCATTTCGTTGTAGGCCTACTTCGTTGTGCTATTACGGCCGCCTGAAGTGCCAGACAGGAGAGTGTTGCTCCGATAAATAGGTGATTTATTTTGGTAAGCTCTGTGTTTTAGACATATCTACTGCTGTCAAACTGAGGAACAGTTACAGACTTGATATGAATTCAGTGACGTGTGATCGGGCATAATAATTAACTAGCAAGATTGTTGACGTTGAGGTGAGCTAGAACTTCACAAGTGAAGTTAAGACAAGGCCCGCTACATATCGCATACCTAAACAGCAAATTTTATAACTATAGCACCAACGGAGGATTATTATTACTTCAGTATTACACATTGGCAATACAAGCAGTGCAAGTGTACAATGAATTGAAGTGCAGTGCAATGGATTCCTGATAACAGGTTTGCTATACATGTGAAGTCAGAATATTCGCCATCTGGAGTGCTATTAAGTAGTACCTTATGAAGTGGAGCAATACGATAATTTTAATGTTGATATTAATATTGTATAAACTGTGTCTACTCCATAATTATTTATTGTTCTGTTTTTTTTTTCTCTGTTGATTTTGTGTGAGAACGTGAGAGCACTAAGAAAGAACGGTTATTTAACATCACAAGCAAGTCTTTTCTTCTCAAAATTGTACATTGTATCTCACTCTCGCAAAAGGACACACACCTGCAACGAATGACAAAGTACATGTTACCAGTGTTCTAAATAAGTCCTTTTGATTGTTCAGTTCTTTATTCATATAGAAAGTGCTTACTCTTAATAGGTTGTGTTAGTGAATGTTGCAAATCAAGATTAAAAGAAAGTCAATGTCGACCAATTACGTGACAAAACGGAAGAAAGAAGATATCAGTGCTGTAGACGTTATGGTGCAAACAACAGTGGAGGTAATCCGTCAGTTTTCGAGCATTATATTCACCACTCATCTCTGCATGCAATAGTGAGGTTAAGTTTAACAAACTGTAACACTACACAAAACTCACACTTCAGTGACAAACCCATCTAAAAGTGTTACCACAGATAGCACAAACCGAGTGAACTCACACCACCGCACGAATCGACCCACACAGGCAATAAAATCCACAATTGCAATAAGTGCGCACAAACATTCACCCCTACCGCACAAACTGACTCACTTAGGAGAGAAACTCCACAATTGCATAAAATCCGGTCGGACATTCACTGACTTAAAAAAATGGCGGACGACACGGAAGCTCGCGTAGAAGATGCTCTACTATACCTAACAGATATCGCTTAAACGGGAGGTTATATGAAGAAAGAAAAGAAGGAGGAAATCCTAAAAGCGGTGAGTGTACTGAGAAATTACTTCACTGGGAAGAAAAATGCTCAAAAATAAAAAAATGATGATGAAAACATGCTATCAATGGAGGTTAAGGGAACACAAACAAGAGAAGAGCGACAGTTGCATAGCAGGACAAGTGGCGCCATCTAGCGACCAAGAACAAGAGTTAACAAGAGGCACTCAGCACACGCTGCCACCTACGGGAGAAACGGCAGATGAGCTGGACCCCGAGCTACATCAATCACTAGAATACAAAATTACCGAAAAAGTCAACAATCAAATGAGAGCAATGATAGCAGACATCACACACAATATCAAAAATAGGATTAAAGAGGAAATGGCAGCTACAAAGCAACAGAACCCTGTACCACAGGAATTTGTAAGAATAAATAAGAACGACATCATACAAGAGAGAATCAACCGCCTCACGGAGGAGAGTAGTGGAAAGGGAAACCACTCCACCCGGGAGCAAGAACAACAGCCGTATGCAGAAGTACCGCATCAACACCAAGAACAAAATCAGATAACGGATGAAGAAGAAGAGGAAAAATGGACAAGACAAACCCACAAAAGATACAGACGCCCGGAGAGACAGCAACAAACCATGAACGGTACAGGAGCGAAGGACGATGACTTACAAGCAGAAGAAAAGGGGGCCTGGCTGTATGTGGGAAGACTAAAACAGGAGACAACGAAAGACGCGGTAAAAAGATTCCTAGCCAAAAAGGGAATCGCAGAGAATGTTACTTGCGAAGAGATAGAAACAAGATACAGCACCAAAGCTTTCAAGGTAGGAATGCCTTTCAACTTCCTTGAAAGTGCAAACAAGAGGGAATTCTGGCCAACAGGAGTAACAGTTAGACGCCACCGTTTTATTCGGTCTTTTCGAAGAGAAACAGGGGCATCACTTGAATAAAACAACTAAAAAGCTCTCGGAAATTACAAGACTTGGAGAAATCGACGGGAGAAGAAGGATGAAAATAATGTTATGGAACGTAGAAGGATTAAAGAGCGCAGCATGCATAGCTCCACCAGACTTTCTTGAAGGATATGACGCAGCTATATTCACAGAAACCTTTCTCACAGACCATTGGCAGCACCCGGAATACTATAGCATACACCTGCTAGCGAAACAAGGAGAAAGCGGAAGACCCCAAGGAGGAATAACAGTCCTTCTTAAACCGTGGATAACACCAATTGTATCAACATCAGAGCAGAACCACTCCATTCTAATAGAGACAAAATACATCACAATATTAGCAACCTACTTCCAGCCAAATGCAACGGCTATAGATATAACAGACGAATTGGGCCAATAAATAACACAGAGCAAGAAAGACATCTCTCTAGTTATTGCAGGGGATTTAAATTGTCGGTTGGACATAACAAACCACAAAACAAAATTAGTAATAGATTCACTGCAAGAAGAAGGTTTCAACCTGCTAAACGACACCAATGTCCCTACATATATTTGCTACAACGGCAAAAGCACTATAGACATCGCCCTCGTAAGAGGAGAAATAAAAGGGGATATCAATCCACTTTGGTGCGCGAACCACACACCAATAAGAAAACACATTCCAATGAGCATCAACATACAAAGTGAATGGAAGGCAAAGAAAAAACAAGAAACGAGACCACTCTCAAGGAGATTGGATGTTAGAAAAGTGGAAGAATGCAAAGAACAGATGGAACAAATGAAAACACTAATCGACAACTCAAATGTAGAGGAAGCTGTGCATGAACTGGAGAAACTCTTAACACAAGCAGCCAGCCCCAGGAAAGTGCGAACAGCAAAAGCATGGTTCGATCAAGAGTGATTCCTATTAAGGAAAGAGGTGCTTCAAGCTCTACACCGACTAAAATCGGACATCGACAATCATACACTCCTCCAGACATACACCGAGAAAAGAAGATGCTACAAAACACTAACACGGGAGAAGAAAACGGCATACAGGGAAGAAGAAGGAAGGAGAATAGTTGAGGAAGCCAGGAGAGACCCATTCATAGCAATCCGCCCTCGAAAGCAGGCACAGACCCACTATATCAGCATGGAGGAATGGACGAGACATTTCAAAGACACCCTCAGCAAAGAAGGAAGAGAAGGAACACCGGAAACCAACCAAGTGCATACAACGCATGAGATGGCAGCTTGGTCTCCACTTACTACAACTGAGGTTCAAAACATTATTGAATCCACAAAAAAGAAAAAAGCTGCAGGACCGGATATGATATACAATGAATACCTGAAAGACACGGCTCATCTACTAGCTCCAATTTGAACGAAACTTTACAATAAATGCATAGAAACAGCCAAAATCCCAGATCAGTGGAGACAATCAATAGTAAAGGTAATTTTCAAAGGCAAAGGAGACCCAAAGGACACAAACAAATACAGAGGAATAGCCCTGGAAGACAATCCTTTTAAGGTATTCACAAAACTAATCACAAAAAGTATAAGGAACACAGTAGAAGAGCACCTCCCAGAATCTCAATTCGGGTTTAGGAGAGGAAGATCCACTCTCGCAGCGGTGGAACTACTGCTAAATAACATATGGAAAGCCATCGAAAAGAAGGAAAAATACTATGCAATCTTTATAGACTTCACAAAAGCCTTTGATCTCCTGGACCGAGCATTAGTACAAAGGAAGCTCGAGGAAACTCTAGGAAGAAACAGCGTCTGGACAATAATTATAAACTCCATAAATGAATGGAACAAGATAAGAATCTCGGACAGCCTAGACCTTTCAGAACAAATAATTCGAACAAATGGTGTACTCTAAGGGGACCAACTAAGCCCTCTGCTGTTCATCCTGGCAGCGAAGGACGTAATGGAAATTGCGCAAAATGAAGATGTAGCAGCATACGCCTATGCGGATGATATTGTGATTGGCTCAAAAAGCTTAAAGAAACTGCAGAACACTATAGACGAAGTGGGAAAATGGTGCATTGAACACAAGTTCGTAATTAACACTGAGAAGACGGAAATGATGGTGTTCAGATAAGGAGGGCAAATACCAAAATCGACAAGAATCACCTTAGACGGGAAAATAATATCGATCACCAAAGAATACAAATATCTAGGGATAACACTCCAGCCGTCTGCAAAATGCTTCACTACACACACAATAGAGAAAGCGACACAAGCAATTAAAGCGATAAACGACATAAGCTTCATCAGAACACTTAAGTCTTGACACAGCAATGGCGCTCTTATAATCGAAAATTGTTCCAGTACTTACGTATGGGATTGAAATTATATGGACACACCTGAATGAAAAGAACTTAGCAACACCGGAAAGAGTTAAAGCAACATACATCAAAAGAGCAATCGGAGTGGCAAAAACAACAAGATCCAGATTAGTCTACCTTCTCGCGCGGGAAACATTCCTCATAGAGGATTTAAGGACAATGTACCCCCTGCCTAAAATAACGGCATCGGAGAACCTACTAAGGACACTAATAAGGAAAAGAGAAGAAGTACCCACGGAATTCTATGGAACTGGGGCCATGATCGATCGTACATGGACAGCAGCAAATTTTGAGACGAGGCACGTGTTTACAAGACTTGCAGTACATGGATTCCACCATGTCATCTGCGAAACACAACATACCACGAACCGTCAAACTCATGAAAGTGTACATTATGTGGACAGTTATGTGAACGATATCACTTAGTACTCTGCAACAAGAGGACTAGATCAATCAGAGACTATGCGACCTATGGTGCAAGTGTTAAATTGTTATAACACCTTTCACTAATGTATGGCTATTTTGCTGCAATAAATGTTTTATTTATTTCGTTGTACTTCTTACGTAACCTGTTACGCACCGTTAAGTAACGACAATAGTCATCATCATCATCATCATCATCATCATCATCATCATCATCAGCCGATCATATATGGAGGGATGCAATCACTTTTGCGTGTTTCTGCGGTGGATGGTATTGTGATGTGTTGTCTGAATATGAAGAGGAGAGTTTTGGGACAGACACAAATTCCAAACCCCCAAGCCAGAAGAATTAATCAGAAGCAATCAAAATACCCGACCCTTCCGGGAATCGAACCCGGACCGTCTGAAATGAAGTGCATTATGCTGATTATTCAGCCAAGGAGTCAGACTCAACAGAAATGGATTTGGGCTCAATATGCACTTATTAGCGTACGTTAAACTTGTCAAACATTGCACCAAATTTCAACAATATCAGTTGAACAGTCCGAAAAATATTGGTAATTGTGAAGAATTTTGTACAGAGTTCACGTACGACTTCGAATCATTATACCTTATTTATTTTTATAACATTGTCGTCAAGAGTGTAGCACGATCCAGACAGACCACACTCCACTAGGACTTCTGTTCATAACACTTGCTTGGAGTATGCTACCACCTGGAGGGTTTGGATATATCAATTTCATATCACGAAAAAAAAAAAAAAAAAAAAAAAAAAAAAAAAGGAATTTCGTTAAGTCGATGGAGTGACAAGATTGTTGATCTTCATAGGTTATGCAATTGTTCTGGAGCAAATCCATTGGTCTCAATTGGTTAGATCGTAGGTCTCGACTGAACACATTTGAACGGTAAGCAAAGGGGGAACAGCGTACAGGCCTTGGAAAGCAAAACATATCACCTTTCAGATAGGAGATTTTTAATGTAGCGCAGTTGGCAAAGACATGCATCTACGTAAGTAGAGTATCTGCAATGAATTATGGGAGTAATGCTATATTCATGTATTCAGCAAATAACATCATTCAATTTTCGGCCTACTTTACAAAATATTGGAGACTTATTATATTTTACTTTACAAATAAAATTACTATTCTTAAGAAAAGAAATTTGCTCACTTCAAACATTGATATCGGAATTAGAAAGATGTTTTTGAAGACTTTTGTGTGGAGCGTGGCATTGTATGGAAGTGAAACATGGACAATAACTAGCTCAGAAAGAAAGAGAATAGAAGCTTTTGAAATGTGGTGTTACAGAAGAATGCTGAAGGTGAGATGGATAGATCGAATCACGAATGAAGAGATACTGAATCGAATTGGTGAGAGGAGATCGATTTGGCTAAATTTGACGAGAAGAAGAGATAGAATGATAGGACACATCTTAAGACACCCAGGACTTGTTCAGTTGGTTTTTGAAGGAAGTGTAGGTGGCAAGAACGGTAGGGGTAGACCAAGGTATGAATATGACAAACAGATTAGAGCAGATGTAGGATGCAATAGTTACGTAGAAATGAAAAGGTTAGCACAGGATAGGGTGGCATGGAGAGCTGCATCAAACCAGTCTATGGACTGATGACTCAAACAACACATTCAGGGTTGGATATCGGGACCTCAGCACTGACAATGCACTCTTCTCGTGCATTTCCTTCTTGGCATACGAGCTGATTTTGTAAGATTCCACATCATAGGTGTCAAGATGAAGTGTCGGCACGGTTCTGCACTTCTACTGAATTGTCAAGATTTTTCGACCATAATCATCCATTTCCACACGAATTTTGTTCTCAGTATCTCGTTGCTTGCTGGTATGCCGAATTAGACATAGCCATTGGTATATTAAAAATAAAATATTTGTGGCAGTCAAGTAAATTTCAGTAAGTTTCTTCCCCTATTCAGTGCTTGACATCCCGTCCCGAATGTCCTTTACAAGACAGCCAAAGGAAAAGGAGAAGTAAGGGGAAAGGGAAAAGTTTTGAGGTGTTGAAGTTGTGACTTCTGCAATACTCGGTATTCTGTTTGTTGAACGTAACTTAAGATCCTGTCTTTGCTGGCAGGACCTAGTGTTCACAGTGCACTATATCTTCTGGTATGGGCTAGAGCAATTTTGTTACTTTCATTGATCTGTCTCTGTCTTATCCTTGGCTTTAACACTATGAAATTGACTGAGGTAAGACCGATGCTAGTAATCCCATTCCTTTTTCAGCCTGTCCCTGCTATGAATGGTGTGAAAATGTGGCTCATAGGGTCGGTCTATGTATGCATTTCAGTGGACTTGGTAGACTGATATGTAATAGCAACTTCTGGCTCGGTGAGGAAAGCAACGAGAAACTACCTCACTCCTCATTTCCCTAGTACGCCTCTTCAATGATGCCTAGGCCATCTATGACAGCTGATGATGGAGAGATGTTGAGGATCCAACCATCCTTAGGGCTGAAGACTGAACATACAAGTTAAGATCACAACAACTATGCGATCCGTTTACTAGTATATCTAAGCTTGTCCTTTTGAGTTTTAATTGGAGCTCCTGTGGATTAACAGCACCTCTTTTAGTCCTCATGATTAAATTCACTCACAAGCCCTATGCGAGGAATGTGCAGAGACATTCATTACCATAACTTTGTCTCATGTTGGTCCTTCATTGTCGGAGTCTTGTAGTTCGACCCCAAGTCAGACCACAATGATTGGTGTCCGTTCAACAGCACTACCCATAGCCAGGCATAATTCACAATTACACAATAGCTCCTGTTGTCTGCTGTCGCCTGTATACGACTTTCATTTTCACTAAATCTCTGCAGCAGTGTTTATGAGCCATTCATCACGCTCATTCATCTCGAGTACACTAGCATTCTTGTGACAGATACCGTGCGCTCTGTCTGTTTGACTTCACTCACTGCTTTGTGCTAACAGGCTTCACCTCTCTGACGATGCAGAATAGTTCGTTTGAAATCTTCCATAATGTTCATCGCAGTTCCTTTTGCTAGCAGACTTGCAGTGAAGACTGATGTTTATCTTGAGATGTGTGAGATGTGGCCGTTTTTTGGGGACCCAGATAGAACGGGTCGTTTCCCATCATTAGCTCATTGAAGTCCGATGTTCTACGTCAGACACAGCCCCCCCCCCCCCAATATTATTTTAACATGGATATTTTTTTGGCCTGGGTTCTATCTGGATTTAGCGGGCCGGGCTGAGTGCGCCTCAGACGGTTGAGGCGCTGACCTTCTGACTCCAACTTGGCAGGTCCGAACTTGACTCAGTCCAATGGTATTTGAAGGTGCTCAAATACGTCAGCCTCGTGTTGATAGATTGACTGGCACGTAAAAGAACTCCTGTGGAACCTCGGCGTCTCCAAAAACTGAGAAAGTAGTTAGTAGAACCTAAAGCAAATAACTTTTCTTTTGCTAATTGCTTTACGTCGCACCGACACAGATATGTCTTATGGCGACGGTAGGACAGGAAGGGGCTAGGAGTGAGAAGGAAGCGGCCATGGCCTTAATTAAGATACATCCCCAGCATTTGCCTGGTGTGAAAATGGGAAACCACGGAAAACCATTTTCAGGGCTGCCGACAGTGGGGTTCGAACCTACTATTATTGTACTGGGAGGTACACCTCTATGCCGCATATTTAAATTTTGCGCCAATTAAAACTCTTCTACAGGAGAAACTCTGAACTTGAAACTAGACCTATTTAAACGTTTCCTCTGAAGATGTCACAACCTTAATTTTGTGATGCTGAAGTTTCCAGTATTTCTACTTGTTTTTGTTTTCCGTTCATCAAGAAATTTGGACTTTCTCTCATAGAGGTCACTACAAAAAGAACTATGATCATGCACCCTCGTGCGAAGTGAAGGAACTTTATTTGAAGAAATGTTGTATTCATAAGAGTTCTCTTTACTAAATTTCGTCCATTCATTTGTGGGTTGGCAATATTTATCTTTTCTTTCCGCCAGTTTTGAATTCAGCCAAACCAGAATTTCTGTAATTAATTTCTAACCAATCACCGGCTTCTTCTTCGATTTGGTGTGTTACATTAAGGTAACCAATAAAAGTGAGAGGGTGTGGCTTGATTGTTCACGAGAGGTCTCGAACTTTCCCCGACGGTTTATAAACTGCAGATTTTCACGTCTCTTGGCCATTTGATCAACATCTAACTGAGTGCGTGAATGTGAAGCAGGAGGTGGGAGGTGCCTCTTTCATCAGGCAATACTTCTTCAGCAAGGTAATGGCCGTTTAACATCTTTATTTCTTGATTGCTCAGCAGTTTAACCTGCGGGACAGGTCCGAAACTTTTAGCATGTAACCTACTTTTCTAAAAATGTAATTTTCTGCCGGCTTATGTAAAAACTTCATGAAATCTGCAACTGTAATTCAGGGATAGAGAGTGATTTACCCTCTCACGCTCCCCGTCATATTGGTTTGAGGTGACTACGTTTTGTAACTGGTTTTCTTCCTTTCTATAATGTCTTAAATTACTCTTATACGAGTCACCTCCATACTTTGGGAATAGCCCCTGTTTCATCGGCCTAGTGCCTTTTAGGTTTTAAGAATGCGTATTTAATAGTGCAAGTACACGCCTCCATTCAACCTGGGGTTTCGGGCCATTTACTTAACCTGTTCTTTTTCTGCTAAGGCCCGGTAGGTTGGGTACGTGATACCCCCGTTTCTTTTGTGTAAGTTGTGCCTTCATGGCAAATAATTGTGAAGTCTGATATTGCCTTGAATAGGCTTGAAAAACTGAGAGCGTGTCAGCTCTTTTCCTGTGTTGTAAGAAGGCCTCTGGGAGGCTTGACATTGTAAAGTGGGAGCAAGTGCTCCATGTTATTAGGGGATTTCTGCCCTTGAACAAATTTGTGCGTTGAGCTAGGAGCTCGAAATTGTAAAACTAGGGGCTTGTAGCCCAAGAGAGTTAAAATTCTTGGATCCTTCTAAGTTTTGTTTTTAGATTGTTATGTCTTTGTAATTTCCCTAAAGTGAAAAGCTATCAAATTTCTATTGTTTTGTTGGAAAATATAACCTTTGTTAAAATTTTAAATTAACGTTGACTCTGTAGTTAGACCCATTCATCCCGGCACCTTCTTTCACCTCTGCTGTTCCACAGATATCCCGGAACAATTATTATTATTATTATTATTATTATTATTATTATTATTATTATTATTATTATTATTATTATTATTATTATTATATTTTGCGGTGAGAGAAAGCCGACGCCGTGTTAACCAGGCAAGTCATTCAAATTTCGTCATCTTCTTCCTCACGTTATTAACGTGTGCTAGAACACTGTTATTGTCTGTCCGTTAAGCCATCAGCCCAGAGGCTGGCTGGATCCTCAAATAGCACCACCAAAGGTTATGTGGCTATAGGGAAACCGCAAAAGCCAATGGCAGAACCAAAGTGAGGCGTACTAGGCAAGATGAGGAGTGAGGTAATTTGCCATTGCTTTCCTCACTGGTAGCCATCGGCCGTAGCCGTGTTGAAACACCGGATCCCGTGAGATCTCCGAAGTTAAGCAACATTGGGCGTGGTCAAGAGTTGGATGGGTTGCCACGCGCTGTTGGTGGGCGTAAGGGAATGGAGGAGCGGAAAGGAACTGGCCACCCTACCGCACGTAAACTCCGGCTCAGGAACACCTCTGCGGAGGTTCTGACCTGCCTTCGGGCAGAATAACCCTTACCTTACCTCCTCACTGGGACAGAAAGAGCTACTGCAGCACGACTAATCCTATGAGCAACGCCTTTCAGAACACTTCGAATTTCGGTACTCAGTACCACCCATACCGCAGGAGCTTCCATATTTTCACAGCCATGGATGAGACTGGGACGTCGGTGGAAGCTACACTTTGCTCTGGCTTATGCCAAATGATGGACGGAAAAGTATTGCATCCATCAAGAAATGGCAAAAGGCGGTACACTGTTATTACTACCACTGAATGTTTTCATTACTGCCCTGAAGGGGGAGGCGGGCCCCCTAGATTGTGACGCCTTCTCTCAGTCCAGGAGAATTGTATCGGAGGAGACGTGCGGTGAAGGTGAGAGGGTTGGACCAGCCCCTCCGTCTTCCCAATACAGAGGTATAGAGCCAGCCCTACACTGTTATGTTGGCCAATCAGAGTGCAGAGGTGTCAGACCACGAACCCGCCGTGGCCACTAGCGCGCCGAGACCCACTCCGCATCCACCGACGCAGAACACTACCTTTGTTGGGGATATCACTAGTAAATAAAACACTTAATGACTTCACTGTGTCACGGCTGTCATCTTTATTCTTACTTACCACAACCCAGTACAAAACAAAAGCATAACTACAAGCAACATGGCAGTTCCCCGCAGCTCCGCTAGATAGCAGGAGCTCATACTTGAATACCACAATACCAAACTATGTGCAACAGATTATAGATTCTAATACACATATTCGCCGTTAGAGTGTGTATGAGTTCTTTTCTTTAAACGAGTTTCCACTATATTTGACTCGCATTTCGTCTAAGTTACAGCAAAGCACGCACCTTACCGCCGAAGGCAGCAAAATTTTTCTCATAATACGTACCGTGCGAATATTTATCGTCATAAAATTGTGCGCTAAATAAGTGGCCATTATGTTGGACTTAGACCTTGGTAGGTAGGGCTATCTTGCGGCAAGACATGGGACTGTTGTTTGCTGGATCATATGCCATATTGATGGACGTGGATCACGATGCTTCATATTTCTTTCGATTTATTGGAATTCGTTATCTTCCTTGAGGTTGGAGTGAAAGGACTCACCTGTACCACCTGTATGTCGTAAGAAGCTAAGAGTGGAACAACCAAAGAATGTGTACTCTCTCTTTCATTTTCTTAGCCCCAAAAAATCCATAATTCAACGCTTTTCCGTGTAACGAGGTCATTTACTAATAGTTTATTTTATTTAATACTAGTAGAATGCACCCTCTCTGTGGTGTAGTGATTAGTAGGATTAGCTGCCAACCCCGGAGGCCGGGTTCGATTCCCGGCTCTGCCACGAAATTTGAAAACTGGTACGAGGGCTCGAACGGGGTCCACTCAGCCTCGGGAGGTCAAGTGAGTAGAGGTGGGTTCTATTCCCACCTCAGCCATCCTAGAAGTGGTTTTCCGTGGTTTCCCACTTCTCCGGGAAAATGCCGGGATGGTAAATAATTTAAGGCCACGGCCGCTTCCTTCCATCTTTCATGTCTATCCCTTCCAATCTTCCCATCCCCTTGCAAGGCCCAGTTCAGGATAGCAGGTGAGGCCGCCTGGGCGAGGTACTGGTCATCCTCCCCAGTTCTATCCCCCAACCCAGAGTCTGAAGCTCCAGGACACTGCCCTTGAGGCGGTAGAGGTGGGATCCCTCGCTGGGTCCGAGGGGAAAACCGACCCTGGAGGATATACAGATAAATAATAATAAGAAGAAGCAGAATAAGAAGAAGAAGAAGAAGAGGGCAACATACTCCTCAATCATCTATACAACATCTGAAGAACCGAATTTGCAAATTTATTCCTGAGCCTTATGGTGATTTTTCTACCTGGCGCACTAGCAAATTCAACAGTAACTTAGAAGACAAAATACTGTGTAGTCGACATACTTTGTCCTTGTGGCAGCCTCCGCATGGGGAAAGTTGTAATAATCAAAAAATTCCCTTTTAAGTAAGGGTGATAAAACACACCCAGAGTATCCTCTGCCCTTCGTAATGGGTGACTGCAAGGGGAGCCATCATGGACTCTCATCCTGAGAGCGTGGATCGGTGACCATTGCACCCCTAGTTGAGACTGATAATGTTTCTAAATGTTTTCCACTTTTATGTTGCTTAAAATAGCACTGACTCACGAAGTTTTTCGACGACTATGTGGCATGAAAGGGCTAGGATTTGAATGGAAGCGGCAAGGACCTCAGTTGAGGCTATCTCCAAGTATTTGCCAGGTATAACAACGAGAAACAACAGAACCTGCTCTCATTACAATGCAGGGTGACAGTTGCGGGACTCGTAACACCCAGCTAACTTACTGGATGCACTTATTTGTGTCAGGCTCTTGATTCAAGAACTGAAAACAAACCAAAGTAAAGCAGATCGATTTGTTCTGAATGATTTCCGACAAAAGAGTAGCGTTACAAAAGTATTGCAAAATTTGGTTTAGGAAGACTTGGGAGAAAGAAGACGAGCTGCTCGACTAAGTGATATGTTCCGAGCTATCTCCATTATTATAGCATGTAGGAGAAAATTATGAGAAGTAAAATATTTTAAATTTCTTCTTTATCCGTTTACCCACCAGGGTCGGTGTTTATCTCGGACTCAGAGAGGGATCCCACCTCTACCGCCTCAAGAGCAGTGTCCTGGAGCGTGAGACATTGGGTCAGGGGATACAACTGGGGAGGACGTCCAGTACCTCGCTCAGGCGGCCTCATCTGCTATGCTGAACAGGGGCTTTGCGGGGGGATGGGAAGATTGGATAAGAAAGACAAGGAAGAGTAGAGGAAGCGGCCGTAGCCTTATGTTAGATACCATCCCGGCATTTGCCTGGAGGAGAAGTGGGAAACCACGGAAAACCACTTTCAGGATGGTTGAGGTGGGAATCGAACCCACCTCTACTCAGTTGACTTCCCGAGGCTGAGTGGACCCCGTTCCAGCCCTTGTACCATTTTTCGAATTTCGTGGCAGAGCCGGTTTTTTTTTTTTTTTTTGCTAGTTGCTTTACGTCGCACCGACACAGATAGGTCTTATGGCGACGATAGGATAGGGAAGGGCTAGGAGTGGGAAGGAAGCGGCCGTGGCCTTAATTAAGGTACAGCCCCAGCATTTGCCTGGTGTGAAAATGGGAAACCACGGAAAACCATCTTCAGGGCTGCCGACAGTGGGGTTCGAACCTACTATCTCCGGAATACTGGATACTGGCCGCACTTAAGCGACTGCAGCTATCGATCTCGGTGAGCCGGTAATCGAACCCGGGCCTTCGGAGATTGCAGCTAACCACACCAACCACTACACCACAGAGGCAGACATATTTTAAATTTTATTTTCTATTTTCTTCGTTCGATTCCTGGAAAAATAGAAGGTACGTCGATGAAATAGGGGATTTTCTGCCTGGCAGAGGCCGTAAAGGCGTGCTCAGGTCACCCAGAAGGACGTGGCTTCGATTCCCCGTCAGGAATTCGTAAAATTTAAGGAAACGAGATTTCCACTTCCGGAGGTGCACATGGTCCAGAGGTTCGCTCAGCCTATACCAAAAATGAGTACCAGGTTAATTCCTTGGGTCAAGGGCGTAGAGCTAACCACTCTACCTCAACATGTGCCGAAGTTACGGATGGTGGAAGCCTTTACCTTCAACCCCTCCAGGGGCCTTCTAGGCCTGTACGGAGATGGTTTTGCTTTGTTATGTACACTTTTCACATAGAATTAATATTAACAAAAATTATGGAAGTTCGTGAAATTTATAATAATTATCAGTATCACAGTGTTTATTCCCCTCACCAGAGATACGCATTAAACCTAAAAGATTGCACGTTATAAACTGTGCACATCTTATTTTTCTTTCTTATTTTTGTGCTACTGTATTCAATAAAATAATATAGTCTGGAACACAACACGGCTATCCTGAAGTTAAATAGCAAGTTTTGAACAGTTCTGTTCAGCCATTTCCCCGTGATTTGAATAATAAACAAACAGACATAAAGAACGAATCTCTCAGGATTGCTCACCTAAAACATACACAGAGCTGGGATGTCTAAGAGGTAGTAGCACTAATAATGTTAATGGTTGCTACGTCCCACTAACTACTTTTACTGTATTCGGAGACGCCAAGGTGCCGGAATTTAGTCCCGCAGGAATTCTTTAACTTGCCAGTAAATCTACCAACACGAGGCTGACGTATTTGAGCACCTTCAAATGCCATCGGTCTGAGCCAGGATCGAACCTGTCAAGTGAGAGTCAGAAAGCCAGCGCTCTAGCGTCCGATCTACTAAGGCCAGCGGTAGGTAGTACCGCATGGTGTGATTTATTTAATAACAACTCAGAGCATGATCAGTCCTCAAAGTAGAGGAAGAAGTTGAAGCAATATTCGTGTTTAATAGTTGCGTCCAAAGCACTACACGATTCAATTCTCGTGCATAAAATGTACTTAGACCATGAAAACTGTCATGAAGAATGCTTGTATTCCACGTTAAGGCAGGTTAACACTCTGCTTACGCAACAATGGACTGCCGGTGCTGTTTTCTCTGGGGTGTTATGGATCACCCGCTTTACATCCAACATCTCTCGCCTTGCGACATTTGCGGCTCATGTTTGCGGAAGAAAATCCTAAGGAGTAAGTGTTTCACCACTGATAACGTGGTTGCTAATGCTGTGCAAGATTTTTTGAATCTAATATCAGCATCCTTCATCATGGAAAGTATAAAGAATCTTGTTTAGCGTGGGAACTGGTGCCTGAAATTTGAAGGGGATTATCCGTAGACTCTTTGGAAGTTTCATCGTTACGCTACCGCTTGTGATTTAGTGTATATATGTTGTCCTATATATAGTGTGTCAGTTTCTGGACACCGGTGCACGTTTAATTTCAGAAGCCTTTATATCTTCTACTTTGTTGTAGGAGAAGCGTGCCTGTTTCTTACCCGGATGCCTCGGGTTCGATTTCCGGCCAGGTCAGAGTTTTTACCTGTATCTGAGGGCTGGATCGATGTCCACTCAGTCTACGAGATTACAACTGAGGAACTATCTGACGGTGAGATAGAGGCCTCGGTCTAGAAAGCCAAGAATAACGGCCAAGAGGATTCGTCGTGCTGACCATATGACACCACGTAATCTGCAGTCCTTGGAGCTGAGCAGCGGTCGCTTGGTAGGCCATGACCCTTCCGGGCTGTTGCGCCATGGGTTATGGTTTGGTTCATTGTGGTACCTGTCTCGAAATATAAACGAAATACGAGGCATATATTTAAAGTGTACATTCAAAATATATATATATATCTATATATATATAAAGTAACTTGTCCTGACTGACTGACTGATTCATCATCGCCGAGCCAAAACTACTGGACATAAAGAGATAAAATTTTGGGGATATATTCATATTAAGACGTAGGTGCTCGCTAAGAGAGGATTTTTGGATATTCCTTCGCTAAGGGGGTGAAAACGGGGGTGAAATTTTAAAATGAGTTGCTCTATATCTCAAAACTTTAAAAGTTTACAGATGCAAAAATTGGTATTTAGAATCTTCTTTAAAAATAAGGGAACACGTATTTTTTTGTTTTCAGAAAATCCCAATAGGAGGGGTGAAAAAGGGTGAAAATGGGGAAAAATGGGTTGAATGCCTTTAATCAGGATACCGGTACCTATATCTCAGAAACTGAAGATATTACAGACCTGAAAATTGGTACTTTTGATCTCTTTTAAAAATAAAGAAACACGTAATTTTTTGTTTTTGGAAAATCCAATTAATGGGAGGGTGAAAAGGGGGTGAATTTTTAAAATGAGTGAATCTATATCTCCAAACTTTTAAAGTTTGCAGATGTAAAAATTGGTATTTAGAACCTTCATTAAAAATAAAGGAACACGTATTTTTTTGTTTTCGGAAAATCGTAATAGGAGGAGTGAAAAGGGGATAAAAATTGGTTGAATGCCTTTAATGAGGCTACTTATATATCAGAAACTAAAGATATTACAGACCTGAAAATTGGAGTTTGGGATCTCCGTTAAAAATAAAGAAACACGTATTTTTTGTTTCTGGAAAATCCAATTTAGGGGGGGGTGAAAAGGGAGTAATATTTTAAAATGAGTGTATCTATCTCAAAATTTGTAAAGGTTATATATGTGAAAATTGGTATTTAGAATCTCCTTTAAAAATAAATAAACACACGTATTTTTTCGTTTTTGGAAAATCCAAATATTGGGGGGTAAAAAGGGGGGAGGGTAAATTTTTTAAAATGAGTGTGTATACATCTTAAAACTTTAAAATTTACAGATGTAAAAATTGGTAGTTGGAATCTCCACTAAAAACAAAGGAAAACGTATTTTTTGTTTCCTGTCAATCCCAATATGAGGGGTGTAAATGGGTGAAAAATGGGTTGAATGCCTTTAATGAGGATACATATATCTCAGAAACGAAAGATATTACAGAACTGAAAATTTGTATATGGGATCTCCTTTAAAAATAAATAAACACGTATTTTTTAGTTTTGGAAAATCCAATTAATGGCGGTTAAACAGGAGTGACAAATTGGGTGAATTTTTGAAAGACTATTTCTACAGAATATCTTGGAAACGTAAAATGTTACAGACGTAAAATGTGGGTGTTTGTAATCTCCTGTAAATCTAAAGAAACATAGGTGATTTGTGTTTGGAAACTCCTCTTAAGGGGAACTCAAAAGGGGTGAAATTGTAAAATGTGAATTTTTACTGTTTATCTCAAAAATCTTAACATGTTACAGAAGTGAAAAATGGTATTTTTTATCTCTATTAAACATAAAGAAACGTGTATTTTTAGCTTTCGGAAATACCACTTGGGTGGAGGGGGGGGGGGTAAAAGTGACTGAAAATGGTGTTGAATTCTTTTAATTAGGCTACTGATATATCAAAAATGAAGATGTTACAGACGTGAAATTTGATATTTGCAATCTGCTTTAAAAATAAAGAAACACGTATTCTCGGAAAATCCAATGAAGGAGGGGGGGTGAAAGAATTGAAAAATTAATTGAATTAATTGAATGAGAATACATACATCTAATAAAAACTAAAGTTGTTACAGACGAGAAAATTCGTATTTGGATCTCCTTTAAAAACAAAGAACAACGCGTTTTGGGGGGGAAACCATCTTCGAGGGCGGGAGTGTAAAGGAGTTGAATTCCTTTCATGAGGACACATAAATCAAAAACTGAAGAAGTTAGAGTCGTGATAATTGGTATTTAGAAGATCCTTTACTATTAAAGAAACAAGTATTTTTTGCGGGAAAATTCACTTAGGGGGGCGGGGGGGGGGGAGTAGTGTGAAATGAAGTGAAAAAAGTAAATTATTTTTATGGGGATACTTATATCTCAACTCTGAAGGTAATAGACGTGAACATTGGTGTTTTGAAATCTTCTTTAAACATACGAAACAAGCAATCTTTTAATTTTTTTGGGGGGGTGGGGTGTGCCGGTAAATAAACTTAACGGCGGTGGGGTGTAGAAGAAGGTGAGACCAATTGATGTTACTGTTCTTAATGTACTTATAAGGATCCTCGGCAGCGCGCCGGCCTCTCACAGCTGGGTTCCGTGGTTCAAATCCCGTTCACTCCATGTGACATTCGTGCTGGACAAAACGGAGGCGGGACAGGTTTTTCTCCGGATACTCCGGTTTTCCTGTCATCATCCATTCCAGCAACACATAATAATAATAATAATAATAATAATAATAATAATAATAATAATAATAATATTCCAGACCGTCGTCAAATGTGCGGACCGCGCTGGAAACGGCTCCTGGACGGGTAATGACTAAGAATGCAGTCCGGCCGCGGGTTCAGTGCCTTCTAGGCACCCAATATGACACCACGCCGGATCTCCTGAAGGATTTTATCCATATTAAAAATGATTATAGGAAAAGATGGCAAAGATTTACGGACCCAACTGACCGGGAGGAATACCTGAGCCTAGCCCGGGAAGTACGAAATCGGTTGCTGGAAAAGAAGATTGAAAAATGGGAGGAAACATGCCGTAATCTAATAGAAAACGAGTCAGATCGAGAATTTTGGTGGGTTCTCGCAGAAACGAGTCAGACCGCGAATTTCGGCGGATTATATATCTAAAACAATAAGCATTCAATTATAAATTCCAGTATAATACCGTAGCGAAGCACGGGTATCTTGCTAGTATATATATATATATATATATATATACCGTACATAGAACAAAACAGAGCTGTGAATACACATTTGCCGGCTTCTAGGCACACACCATATCAGTAGGTAGCGACATATCAAACGGAATCATTACCGCAAGGCTTCAGGAACACAACCTTTACTTTAATGTTTCTGTAGCCTGTGTATCTATGGGAATTACTGGGACAGCAAATTATGTACTGTGGTTGAATGACCGTATGCAATTGAATCAGAGAGAAACAGAGCAGATAATTTGTTAAAAAGCTCTTCACTTAACAGCCCGTCATTGCTAATTACCTACAGCGCTTCCTTCAAGATGAACTACCATCCACTCTGCCTCTCACAATATTTGTTTTCTGTGTTTGTGCAGTAGATGGAACGGTGTCCCATCCATTGCCGAAGAAAGTAGTGTAAATACTGAAGTTGAATGAGACCTCCGTAGTGTTCCAAGAAGTGGATCATTTTGAATGATTGCAGCAAAGCCACCTAATTACAGCACCCTATCCAATTATAATTGAGAAATCGGGGTCTATCACTCAAGGAATAATAATAATAGTAATAATAATAATATACATCTTCGTAGTGACTCTTATTCCTTATTTACTACGGCTGACATAAAACTGGCAAACAAGGAAAAATCACCGTTGCGCTAACATAATACCACGAAATTTAACATCAGTTATGATGATATATAGGTGACACAGAAATACTGAGGCTGTCAAAACGACTTACCCATTATTATTATTATTAGGATATTCAATAAGAACTGGACATCTGATGAGCATTCAATTTGATCTACCGGTCCACACTTTTTTTTAATAAAGTGTTAATCCAAAGAATGAATGAAGCAATATTGTATTGTGCTGGTTTCATTTGATGATGCTTGTCATATAAATTTCTGAATAATAAGCCAGTAGAACGAATTAACTCCTTAAAAGTCTATGTTTCTCTCCATCATTTGACAACAATGCGGACATCCTTAACAGCATTGCAGAATTAAGTTTGAAAGGGAAGGCTGGCACACACACAAAGCTAAATTCCAGGAATGCTGAGGAAGTAATCGTTACGAAAAATTATAAACACAAATTTGTTTGTGATGTGCTAATATACGAAACTAATTCATACGGTTGCGAATTTTCGTAGTTTAAGTCAACCTCCTGCTACTTGTACAATACAGTCCACGTTAACACATTAAAACTCAAATTATTTTTGCGATGTTGAAATGAAATCAATTCGTAAATATAAACGATATTCTGGATGATGTATGCCATCCTCAAATAGACGAAAACTTACGGTTAACGAGAAATTCAGCACAGAAACCTGTATGGACCGATGACGTAGATGTTAGGCACCTTTAAACAACAATCATAACGAGTAGAAGAGAAAGTGTGAGCTCGTAAGTTGTTCTCTGTTCGATAGTACGAGGTTTGTCCGGAAAATACATATAAATCCGTCGGGGTGACGTATCACGTATCGTGGAGGCGCCGCCAGGTGGCCCTGCTGTTGTCGCCAATCTTCTCAACGCTCAGTTCGAGTCGGAGAGCTCTGCGTGTCAGTAGCAGTGTGCGGCTGCTTGTTGAAAGTTACCCGTTTTCACCTGCCATCGGTATGGAGCTCCCTCTGATTGAGGAACAGCGCATCAACATCAAGTTTCTTGCCAAACTAGGTAAGAATGGCCGTGAGATTTTTGAGTGTTTGCAACAAGTTTACGGAGACAATCCTTCATCACGACAATGCGCCCGCTCACACGTCGCTCGTTGTGCGTGAGTTTTTGGCCCGAAGCTCAATCACCGTGACAGACCACCCGCCTTATTCACCCGATTTAGCCCCTTGTGACTTCTTCCTGTTCCCGAAATGCAAAATGGTGCTTCGGGGGCGGCACTTGGGTGATGTGGAAGCCATCAAGGGAGAAACCACACGGCAACTGAACAGCATCACAACTGAAGACTTTCAACAATGTTATCAACAGTGGAAACGGCGTTGGCAGAAGTGCATCTTGTCTCAGGGAGAGTACTTTGAAGGAGACCATATTGTAATACCTGAATAATTGTCAAATAAAGTTATTATTCAACTTTTATACGTATTTTCTGGACAAACCTCGTATAGGTACTGTGATGAATCGTCCGCTAGGGGCAGCACCGTAGCTATTTGAGTGTTGGTATCTGTAGTTGCAATATGGTTATGTTCGGTAGTGTTGTTCTGTGAAGGCAAAAACTTAACTGTCGTCCATTATTGTTAAGTGAAAATGAAGAGCGTGTGATTTGGTGATGGCATTCTTTTATTTAGTGTAAATACAATGCAGATTTTATAAAACTTACAAAAATACCGACGAGGAAGAAATGCGTACTTGCTTCGTACCAGGATGTAAGTCTGGCTACAAAACTACGAAAGGTAAACACTTCTTCAAACCACCTAAAAATGAAGCAGAATTTTCAGAATGGGAAAAAGCGATTCCCAGAAAGGACAAAAAGCTTTCTGATAAGTGTTATGTGTGCGACTCGCATTTTTCTGATGAATTTATTGTTAAATCAGATTCATTTGTAATGCAAGGCGAACGGGTAGAATTTCCTAGCGATAGATGGAAACTGACAACTGGTGCTGTCCCTCATATATTCCCCAATTTGCCACAATATCTCACGAAACAATTAAACAAACGAAAATCACCCCGTAAAAGACAGCCTTCGAAGACGGAGGAAGGTTCAAGAAACAAATCACACAGGCCTCACCCGCTAATAAAATTTCGATGCTTTTTCTGAGAGCGATAAAAGTAATGAGGTAGATTCATACACAGCTAGAAAGACAATAAGTTCACTTAGAAACAAACTAAAGTGACAGGGACGTTACATAATGTCTATCCGTAATAAATTGAAAATAGCTAATGCTAAGATTTTGTTGCTAGGAAACAAACTAAGCGATTACAAATTACAGCCAAATTATTCAAGCCAAATTAATTAAGCAGAAAGCAAAAGGTGATTATTAACACCACGCTAAAAAAATGTCGGCTAAGAAATAAGAAAGGGATGAGGTATAACAATGAATTCCTTTTAGATAGTCTCTTATTTAAAATTAAATCACCTAAGGGCTATAGATACTGTTTAAGGCATGACATGCTTCCCCTTCCTTCGGAGGCTCGCCTGCGAAAATTAGTTAAAGGCCTTAAGTGGCCTTCCGGGGTGAACACCAATGCCATTAGCGCTATTGAGAACTATTTCTGCGATGAGAAGAGCGAAAACAATCGCACGGGAATTCTCATATACGACGAATTAAAACTGATGGATTAGGTTCAGTTTAACAACAACCCATTAAAAGTCGATGGATTCGTGAATTTACGAGAACACACCCAAGAACACGGGAAAAATAAACTCTCAAATCATGAGTTAGTGTTCATGTTTGTGCTACTATTGCATAATTGGGTTCAACCGGCTGCTGTGTATGCAAGCCGAAATTCCACACCTGGTGATATTTTATCACGAATTTTAATCCTGGTGGTCTTACAACTGGAGCAAATTGGCTCCTGAATTATAGGTTTCACCTCAGACTGAAGTCAGTCTAATAAAAAGGTGTGGAAATGTTTAGGAACAAATGGAAAAGAAGGGAAGGTCGTGTGCTCTATTTGTACTCCTTTTGATTCTAGTAGGAGACTTTGGGCCTTTTCAGATGCTGTACATATAATTAACTGCATCAGAAATAATTTTCACGACAAAAGGCAAGTCTATTACAATAATGAAATTGTGGACTTTAAATTCTATCGACAAGTTTTGAAATATGGATAACTGCCATAAATTTGCAGGTTTGAAAGTTTGCTACAAGCTAACGTCTGCACATATAAACCCTACTTCATTTCAGCGCATGAACGTTAGACTTGATAATCAGTTATTTAGTAATTCTGTTGCAAATGGCAAAAAGTTCTTTAGACAGATAAACTCGGAAGGATTTGAAGACAGCGAACCGACAAAAACGTTCACAAGGGAATTAAACATCCTACACCAGCAGGGGCTCTTTTTAAAGATTCAATAGGTCATCAAACCTTAATAAAATGGAGAGATAACCTCAGTGGGAAAAATAATACTTTTGTTTCAGAAAGAACTCTTGAATCCCTAAGAGTAACAATTGAGAGCACCATACAGGTGTCCGAGTATTTATGGACTGATGGATTCCGATATGTGCTCACAGCCAAATTTAATCAAAATCCACTAGAACGGCACTTTGGTATACTACGCTCATTAAGTTGTGACGACCACCCTTCTACAATATATTTTCTGAATTTACATATGTTGCAGTCTATTTATATCCCAACCAGACTTGCCCTGTCATCGGGTGGTAATTGTGAGCCCAAATTTGAACTGACATTGACATAATTTGTCAATCAAATGAGAACACTGGCTAAGAAGACAGAAGAGACAAATAAGGCTGTAGTAGAAAATGCACAAAATAAAATAAGACAAGCACTAGTCTTCACTGAGAAAATGGATGATCTCTTACCGGACTGGGGAAACAATTTAGGACTAATTAACAGTGTTGGCCGTAGTCTTGCAAAGGAGTATTTGATTTATTATCTAGGAGGGTATATAATGTGCAATGTATCTAAGGTCACAAAATGGCATAATGTCACGAAAAGCCTAGAGAAGAAATACTTGCCGCAGCCCTCACATTCATTAGGTCCCTTAGCAATAAATACAGCACTGAGAGCACTTTCCTCACCCATCCTTCAAGAGCAGTTTATAATGTGTTCGTGAAAGTTGAAAGTGTAGTGGAACAAAAATTTTCTGTGAACATAGTATATGGGGCGATATATTTTGCGAGTGTTTGGACACTTTGCACAGTACCACTATTAATTCGATAGAATTAGGATGCTGCGATGACCATGTTACGAACATTATCCCTAAACCTGTTGCATTATATGAAATGTCGATTTTATTTTGTAACAAGGCAGATGGGAAAGGAACTGAAATCTTCTAAGACCACAAAGTCTACCCGGAAGCTATCTAAACTATCTGACAACTCACTTCTGGAATGGTAAGCAAATTCATAATATTTTGCAAGCAATAATTGTCTTTTATTCGTTTGCTGGCTTGTAAGCTCAAGCTTAAATACTGCTGGAAGAGCGACCTAGCGGAGGAACCGTTCAACGAGGGGAGTGATCACACTTCTTTCTTCTACTCGCTATGCTACAAGTATCATCAAATATGTATCAAAATATATAATTTAATTAAAATATCTGTTTTGAGGGCACTCTTTTCCGCCTTTGTGGTGTAGTGGTTAGTTTGATTAGTTGCCACCCGCGGAGGCCCGGGTTCGATTCCTGTCTCTGTCACGAAATTTGAAAAGTAGCACGCGGGCTGGAACGGGGTCTATTTAGCCCCCGGAGGTCCACTGAGTAGAGGTGGTTTCGATTCCCACCTCAGCCATCCTAGAAGTGGCTTTCCGTGGTTTCCCACTTCTCCTCCAGGCAAATACCGGGATGGTACCTACCATAAGGCCACGGCCGCTTCCTCCACTCTTCCTTGTCTTTCCCATCCAATCTCCCCCCCCCCGCAAAGCCCCTGTTCAGCATAGCAGATGAGGCCGCCTGAGCGAGGTACTGGACATCCTCCCCAGTTGTATCCCCTGACCCAATGTCTCACGCTCCAGGACACTGGCATTGAGGCGGTAGAGGTGGGAGGGAAACACCGACCCTGGAGGGTAAATGGATAAAAAAGAAATTTAAAATATTTTACTTCTCATATTTTTTTCCTACATGCTATAATAATGGAGATAGTCTCGAATTTATATTGTGTACAAAGTCCATTAATTTTCGACATTTATTGATTGACGGATAATATATCATTTAGGCATATGGCAAGAGCTTTCACGCTAACAGATTCGTGTCTAATTCGCATCTCTTGCTAACTGCCCCATATAACAACTCTGTAAAAAAACAGATATTGCTTTTCTGAGGAAGTCCCTCGCCGGTAATATTCACATCAGCCCTTTCAACTGTCGTTCTGTTCAAAGTGTTCGAGATGTGTCCTTTTCCCTCCACTTGCAAGAACACCATCATACAGTATCAAAGAGTCTGCTTTATTCATTCTGCTCGGCTGTTGAATGAACTCACATCACAGAAGAAAGAACATTCCACCGAGACATGTTGTAAAGAGGTAAGAACAATGTATAATTAACGGAAGCTTCTATACATAAAGTAATTTTATATTTGTGTGAATTTTCAGTATGCGTGGGAAGGCGGCGTATGAAAGTTTCTGTGATCACGAGTGTGTGAGACTGAGCCGTATCCGACCGGCCCATAATAATAATTGGAATATTATTTGACCATATATGTGAATTTTATTCATAAAAAGTTACAGTCCAATATGTTAAAGCATCGTATCCCAAGATAGTTAATACCGGATGTTGAGCAAGACTGTAAGTTGCTGGATATTGCTTCATATTTCCGTATGACCGTGAGAAAGTAAGCGTACCCACGCGCTGGCAAGGACCGACACGTGTATTAGATGCTGACCAAGCGAGATATTTCAGCCAATGGGAACTTAAGGACTTGGCAAACATGGAGGCTACACCGCGTCATATATTAATTCCAGGATGACCAACATGCTCTGTGGATAAAGTCAGTTTCTGTAAACAATCGGTTTTCCACAGTTTCTGAAGTTAGATATATTTGGAAATGTATTATAGAAATTGGTGGAAGAGATTTGCTAGTGTTTGAGCTGTGTTTTATAAATATATCACAATAAGTATTGTATCATCATACATGACGAACTCTCTGATTGGTGGTTGGTTCAGATACCCGGGAACCCCAACATTATTAGCGTCACCGAAGCCTCCTCAGTAACCCAAGCTCTGGAGAGCGTCATTCAGTAGCAAAGATTTGAGCAGTACGGTTGTACTAACTCGTGACTCTGTAGTTGAAATTTGAGCAGTACGGATGTACTAACTCGGCACTCTGTAGGAAAAGTTTGAACAGTGCGGATGTACCAACTCTGTGACTGGTGGTTGTAATTAACGTGGCGATATTCCAGAAATAGTAACTGGTTCTTATTGATACTTCAAATTGTGCAGTCGTAATATTTACTGTGCTTTGACAAAGTTTACTTTTAATTGATAAAGACGGTGTAGTGACCGCTGAATAACAAGTGTTGTAGAAACGTGCTAGTGTTTCACTATTTCGCGACGGGCGCGTATTCGCGTGGAATTTCCGTACCGAACCGTGGGCTGCTTTTAAAACTGTAATTTTACCCTTTTAGTGAAGTGTGTTATATATATGTGAATCAGTGTGTTAGCTGATCTGGTAAAAGAAAGGGTATTTCGGCTCGCAGCATTAAGCAGCGAAGAGATTATCAACTATAGTCTTCTGTGTTCCAGTGAATTGTTTTCCAGCAAGATGATGGATGCACCTGCAGAGGAAGGAAGCGCATTCCCACATGTTAAGGATGTGATTATCATGGTGTAGATCCCAAAATTAGTGGGGATGTAAGCTGCTATCCTGGTTCCCCGAGAGTCATCATAAAGTAAGATGCACGTATTATATATGGCATGATATGTAAGTTATGTTAAGGTACTAGGGCAGTGTAGATATAATTTTTATTTTCATTTAAAGTAAGCCTGACGGCATGTATTTGTTTAATTTTGTCACTATGGTAGATTCGGATACGAGATTAATGCATGATTATTTTATTTTCATTTTGCTTTATGATTAGATGTTTGGGAAAATGAGGGATTGATAGGATCAGTTATTGTTGTAAATATAGTACTTAGCGTAGGATATTCCGAGTTTTCCTTAAATATATGCTAGAAGGGCTAGATCGACAGGTTCATTTTTATATTACGTCAAACACGTATCAATTCATTTTATTTCGGTTATTCAGAGAGACAGGTATAGCTATTTTGCATGATGCATGGTTTTACAGAAGCTGCCAGAAGGAGCTGCAGAACGTCGTTGTTAAATTAAGATCTTTGAAGTTAAGTTGGATTCTGTTTGCCTGATGGTCTGCCAAGGACTCGAACAGCGTCTCGTTATGTGGAAAGGCCAGTAGGATTTATGAGGAATGATGAGATAATAATTGCATGCTTAATTATAATGTATTGGTGCAGGCCGATTGTATGCCTGACAAGATAGAGAGAAATTATGCAGATGTGTGTGCCTGCTTAGCGTCTTCTGAGTATATTGTGATCAGAATGGACAGTGTTAATTCCAGACTATTGAGTCTGATGTTGTTAAATGGCCCAAGCATGCTAAGAAGCGATTAATATACGGGAGTTTCCGTGTAGTTGATGATGGGCGTTATCTCATGGCAAGCTAATTCCGGGCCTGTGTTATCGGCATGTGTGAAAGAGACAGTATTTCCTTGCGGCGGCCACGGGAGACAAAATCCAATCTTTAGCGTAGTGGAGTTCAATATTTCTTCACAGCTCGTAATCTACCCGGAAGTACATGACGGATGACCGCGCTGTTGAGCGCTCAAACGCAGCAGAAGGAGGCAATGTTGCCCATTGCTTTCTTCATGACATCAAGGATTATTTATATGTTTTTCTCTTACCGGATGGTTTTACCTTATTATTTTGTGATTGTATACCTTGTCTCGTTGTTTTTAAAGGGAACAGCCCGAGTGCTGATGTATTGTTGGTTCATCTAGTTCTGTCTAGATCTTTTGCTGTGAACCGGGATTCACATTAGAAGCAGTGTAGCATTTAAGACTTTACTCGATATCCGATGTATAGATATGTTTAGTTTGATTATTTGAATTATTGTAATTATAGTGTAGGATTTGCCCCTAGTATTTTGCATACCTTACATAGCGTCCGGTGCGTCTTAATTATTTTTCTTTCCGTCGTAAATTTTCTTATAATGTAACTTTGATTTTACGGAAATAGTTTGACGACTCTCGGGAGTAACTTTATTTTGAAACCGTATCGTTGGGATGCGATAGTGTGAAACTCCATACCGAAACACCACATGGCAGTGTTTGCATACACTTGTTGCCATACAACATAAACATTGGACTATGAGAATATACTCAGTCTTGATTTATATAAATGTTCTTTATTGAACTTGTTTTTCTTTTAATGTCAAATTTGTATTATCACTCATTTAACGTTTCTGATTTCGATTTATTTTATTACTTTGAGTTCATTTTTTACAAGTTATTATTTTTTTTATTCAATTATTTTCGTGTGATTTGATCGGGGATATTTGTTAATAAATCCATCTTACCCCCTATGATTGTTTCTCATTCGTGTTATACCTCCATTTCCTGTCATTGATTGATATTTTAGTGTTGAACTTCGACTTTTATCCTGACCCAATCGACAACCAACCCACACTCTGCCCAACCCTGAGTTAGTCGGATGTTCATACAGGAATGGAGGCATCGTCCTAGAGGGTATTTACCCCTGGGTACGGTACAAATTTTCAGTATGCGTGGGAAGGCGGCGTATGAAAGTTTCTGTGATCACGAGTGTGTGAGACAGTACGTGGGTATGAATTAGTCGGCCTTGCTGGTACATATGTAGGGGATTCATGTGTGTGTAAGAAGAAATACTTGATATTGCACCACAGATCCTGTGAATATTGTGTGAATAATACGTGTATGTAAATACAGTAATTGTATATAAGATCATTCTGTAGACTATAATTGTATTTTTTTAATATTGTAATTTTAAGTGGGGATGGAGGCGCCGTCATGTACGCGAGACTATGCCATTTCTACATTCACCATCCCTGAATTGTATCGCCAATTGAAGACTTCCCCGAAATAAGGATGTAACCAACAAATTAGTCATTTTTCAGGAGAGAGGAAAGTTATTTTTTGGGTTTTATTACATGGTATACACTACTTGAATCAATTGCATATGCAAATGAACAGAAATGAGTTATCTATTAAAAGCAATATTTTATTGTTACAACTTACGACTTAAAAAAAGCAATGTATGAACAAGAAAGTGGTACAGTCGAAAATAATCTGGAAGTTTGTCTTGCATTTGTATGTAACAGAAGATAAATCTTGTACATGCACTTGGAACACAAATTATAGCATATAATATTAGTGTAATAATAAAAACTAGCGGAGATGCGCTGTTCCGCAGCATTCCCTATAAATATGTCAGATAACTCGGCTTGATATCTGGCAGAGAATATTATTCTTCCATCATCAGATGATGTGTATACTCTTTGGTAGTAATCTAACATGGCTGCATGCAATTATATTACTAAGGATAAAAATCACATATGTCAGAATATTAATGAAAGTTTTGGTCGCTTAGCAACCGCTAGTACAGAATGTATTTCGGGTTAGTGTAAGCCTTCGCCTGCAATTATTGGAGTGCTGATTTAACGATTTGATATTGTGATTTCTCAAAGTTGGCTGAACTTAGAAACCTATCAATATCTCATGATTCACCGGCAAGTATTTCTGGAGAGAATGTATGAGAAATGAAGGTAATCGGTCGAGTCTAACTGACGGACGGATTTTCTAAAGCTGTTTTCAGTAAACAACATTAGCAATAAAATGTCAAGAAATTTTATTTCGTCCATGGCCTTTATTTAAATGATTTATTACATGTGGCGATAAACCAACACATGCACTGTCCACCTAATTGACTGAGGTCCCATCCTTACACTACGGAGGATAATGTTCTGCTGTCTGTAAGCCAGCTTGAAGTTCAAATTTAAGACACAAGATGATACCACAGCATAGAGACCTAATAGTTTACTAGAAGGCCCACCGTCCACTTCAGGGACGGAGTGAAAACTAGTACTGATAGACAGATGGCCTTACTCACCTCAACATTAACATCAAGCAGACCTCAGAATGTGATAAGCATATGTTGTAAGCAAATATGTCTTCAAGGATAAATGAAGAAGGTAAGAAGTGTGACATGGTCACAGGCTTCTCAATAAATTGACAATATTTTGAATCCCAGCAAGTACTTATGAGATACAGTAACTGAAATATCACGTCCAATTGATTGTTCCACGTTAAAATGTTGCCGTAGTCACAATGCCCAGAGTCACTTACTTCTTCCAGCTAGATGAAGAGATAATTATTTTCCAGCAGGAAATGGTTCTGTTCCCTGAGTAGAGTGTTGCTATAACAGTCTGAACAAATTGCCTACTAGCTCTGTGGGGTAGCGGGAATATGCCTGTCCCTTACTCAGTGGTTCCATGTTCGGTTCCTGGCCATATCAGCGATTCTTATTTGCGACGAAAAGCTGCAACAACAATCACACAGCTTCGTGAGAACACCTGAGGAAGTACGTGATATGAGAAACAGTCATTTCTGTCACGAAATCCAAGCAGTGCTCCAGAGGTTGTTGCCCAATGTTTAACAATCATTTGGCTGGACAAGAGTCGTCTTGGTCAAACCAAAGCATGTAACTGGGTTGCATGTGAAAATACACTTTTTAATGAACCAAATATCTCTAGGGTCCAATACGTTTATTATAAATGTAGATGCTGTATGTCTACCTCGTAGTCCCATTTCTTGGTGCTAGGTCGGAGATGAGGTGAGGTGAGATGAAATTATGTGTCATTCCTTTATAGCAGTATTCCCTATCTGATGCCAACCCCAGTTGAGGAGCTAATGAAGACGAAATGAGTTACGGTGCATGCTACTGGGTAAGGAGGTGGAAGAAATCAGCGGTGGCCCATGAATAGAAACTGTTCCGGCACTTGACTTAAAGACCACATATTTAAACATTCTAAGGACCGCCGATGTTGGGTTTGAAAACTCTCAAATGCAGTACTCGGCTCCATACCCGTAGCGTGTAACACGCTCTGTCAATCTGCATGGCACTTTATTATAAATATTTTAAGATATATTATTTTTAAGTTTTAAATTCCATTCAATCAGAAGAGAGTAAATCTGATACAAGTGAAGAGCAAACATATTTCGCTGGAAAAGTGGGAGACAGATTATAAGTTCTTCAACATTGCGCAACCAGGTAATATCGATGCAGATGTCAAGCACCGCATCAGTGTTGATTGCATGAGATGACGGTCTCATCCTGGTGTTCTGTGTGTAAGCGGATGTCAGTCAAATTAAGGGAAAAAGTGTACGAAAGTGTATTCTGTAAGAAGGAAGTCAGCTCCCAGACGAAACTATTTTTACATCGGTCTGTTTTCAGACCAACTTTGCTTTACGGGAGCGAAAGCTGGATGGACTCAGGATATCTTATTCATAAGTTAGAAGTAACAGACATGAAAGTAGCGAGAATGATTGCTGGTACAAACAGGTGGGAACAATGGCAGGAGGGTACTCGGAATGAGGAGATAAAGGCTAATTTAGGAATGAACTCGATGGATGAAGCTGTACGCATAAATCGGCTTCGGTCGTGGGGTCATGTGAGGCGAATGGAGGAGGATAGGTTACCTAGGAGAATAATGGACTCTGTTATGGAGGGTAAGAGAAGTAGAGGGAGACCAAGACGACGATGGTTAGACTCGGTTTCTAACGATTTAAAGATAAGAGGTATAGAACTAAATGAGGCCACAACACTAGTTGCAAATGGAGGATTGTGGCGACATTTAGTAAATTCTCAGAGGCTTGCAGACTGAACGCTGAAAGGCATAACAGTCTATAATGATAATGTATGTATGTATGTATGTATGTATGTATGTATGTATGTATGTATGTATGTGTACAAAACAACTGTCCGGTAGGCCCTTATTTACAGCTCGAAATGTTGGAAACGGCAGAAAAACCATGCACAGAGACGCAGATGTTGCGATGGTCGGCGGGCGTCACTTTGCATATCAAAGTGTACAATGAGCATGTGCGAGAATCTTTCAATAATGTGCCCATCAGCAACAAGATGGAGGAAAAACATCTCCGCTAATATGGTCACGTCAGAAGAAGAAATGAATACCATTTAGTACAGAAAGCTCTTGCCATCGAAGCGCCGAAGAAAGGAAGAGGGAGTCCTAAGGCAACATGGAAACGAACTACTGAGGCTGCCTTAAGGAAAAGTGAACTGCCGCTAGATCTGGTGCAAGAACGTCGAATATATTCTCTCCGAGTCAGACGAGCTGACCCTGAGTGAGTTCGGGAGTGACGTTTTGTGCGTACATATACGGCCAGGAAAGAAGATTAAGTCGGTTATACGTTGGAATCGGATCCCGAAACCGTTGTTGGAGATTTGAAAGTACTAGAAGAATTAGCCATTCGGTCTAAATTCCTCCAATGGACAAGCAATCCCTACATCCTATACATGTCTCCAGTGAAACCGGTATCAATAATGGTGAACATACTGGCAAGAGACCCCGCTGGAGGCATCTAATTCATTGGATGGCCCAGATATAGCTATTAACAGATAAAGCCATGAGGCTACCCGCATTGTACAAGATCGGTAGACATGGCGTGGCCAAATTAGAGGTGTCAATATATCACCGAAGAGAGGGATGGGAAAGGCTCTTGCTGGTTTACTATCTTTTTAAAATCATCCTTTCATGAAATAATAATAATAATAATAATAATAATAATAATAATAATAATAATAATAATAATAATAATAATAATAATAATAATAATAATATCGGGCGAGTTGGGCGTACGGTCAGGGGCGGCTGTGAGCTTGCATTCGGGAGATAGTGGGTTCGAATCCCACTGTCAGCAGCCCTGAATATGGTTTTCCGTGGTTTCCCATGTTCACATCAGGTAAATGCTGGGGCTGTAACTTAATTAAGGCCACGGCCGTTTCCTTTTAACTCTTAGGCCTTTCCTATCCCATCGTCGCCATAAGACCTATCTGTGTCGGTGCGACGTAAAGCCACTAGCAATAATAATAATAATAATAATAATAATAATAATAATAATAATAATAATAATAATAATAATAATTGCACCGGTTGGTACACCTATACGCCGCACATTTGAATTTTCCGCCTTAAAGTACTCCTCTATAGCTGAAGCTCTGAACTTTAAAACTGACTTAACTCAACCGTTTACTAGAAGATGTCACTGAGTTAATTTCGAATTGTGTTTGTTTACTAATTATCAAGAAGTGTGGACATTCTCTCACAGATGTCTCTACCAAAGACTATGATCATGCACCCTGGTGCGAATTGATGGAACTTTTCTTGAAGATATTTTATACTCATAAGTTTTCCTATAACTAAATTTCGTTCTTGCATTTGTAGGTTGGCAATATAAATCTTTCTTTCCACCAGTTTTGAACTTAGCCAATCCCGAATTTCTTTAATTAATTTTGGACCAATCGTGTCCTTCTTCTTCATATTTGATGTGTAAACTTTAGCTGACCAATAAACGTCTGTGGGTGTGTCTCAATTATTCCTGAAAGGTCTCGAATCTTCCACGAGGGTATAAAAACTGCTGATTTTCTTGTCTCCCGGCCACTTCAACAACATCTTGCTTAGGGTATAGAAGCATAACAGGGGGCGGGTTGCGCCTCTTCCTTCGGGCAGCAGCTCTTCAACAAGGTAATGGCCGTTTAACATCTTTCTTTTCTCCTTGCTAGCTCAGCAGTTTAATCCGCGGGGCAGGTCCGGAACCTTTAATATGTAACATTTAACTTAAAACATTTAAATTTTTTCCATCTTTGTAAGACTTCATATATCTTTAAATGTAAATTGGGGATAGAGAGTGCTTTACCCTCTCGAGCTCCCCTTTAATTTGGATTTGAGGTGACTACGTTTCCATAACCGATTTTCTTCTCTTCATTAATGTGTTAAATTATTTTTCTTATACGAGTCACCTCTATAGGATGGGAGTAGCCCCTGTGTATCGGTTTAGCGCCACTTAGGTTTTAACAAGCTTTCATGTAGGAGTGCAAGTACTCACCTCCATTGAGCCTTGTATTCTGGGCCATTAACTTAACCCCTTTGTTCTCCTTCCTGCGAAGGCCCAGTAGATTGGGTACGAGATACCCCTGTTCCATTATAAGTTGTGCCTTGATGGCAGTTAAGTGTAATAGTCTGGTATTGCCTTTAATAGGCTTGAAAGATTGAGAGCGGGTCAGCTCTTTGTGGTATTTTGAAATGTGCCTCAGAGAGGCTTGAGATTTAAAGGTGGGAGCAAACGCTCCATTGTATTGAGGGAATTTCTGCCCTTTGATAATATGTTGGTTGTGAGCTGAGAGCTCAGGAATGGTAAAAATTAGGGCTTGTGGCCCAGATTGTTAAAGCCTATGTAAATCTCGGCTTGCTTGGTCTTGTACCTGATTTGACTTGTTGTACTCGTTAAGTTTTCAAATTCTATGTAAAAAATTTGTTAAATTTTGTTATCAATTGAAAATATAACCTTTATTTAAATTTTTAAATTCATCTTTCGGACTTGTAGTTAGACCCATTCCAGCCCGCACCTTCTTTCACCTCTGCTGATCCACCAAAACACGGTAACAACAACAACAACAACAACAACAATAATAATAATAATAATAATAATAATAATAATAATAATAATAATAATAATAATAGTAATAATAATAATAATAATAATGGCCTTCTGACCCCAACTTGGCAGGTTCAATCCTGGCTCGGTCTGGTGGTATTTGAAGGTGCTCATATACGGTACGTCAGTCTCATGTTGGTAGATTTAATGGCACGTAGAAGAACTCCCGCGGGTCAAAATTCCGGCACCACGGCGTGTCCGAAAACCGTCCAAATAGTTAGTGGGACGTAAAAACAACGATGAGAAAATGTAAACAACGCCAAGGCTTGACTGACAGGTTTCTACTCAAACAGATGAGGTTCAAATAGCGATAGATTCGAAGGTAGAATTTTCACTTGAAACACTACATAACTTCAAAATCCCAAGTGAACGAGTAGCTCTAGTGACGCCAGAAAGAAAAGCATGTTAAGCTGTAGTTTTATGCAACAGTTACTGTTGATAACGTAGCCACGGGACTTCTAGTTTTACGTTGAATCCTAACCACAGGGATGCGATGTTCGATAGATTCATACATATTGGCCGGGATTTGAACAGTGACTATCTTTTTAAAAAACCACTAAGAAACTACTGGAATCTATAGCTAAAAGTGCAATATGCAAAATCCTTTCCTTGACGGAGAACACGACTTTTCGGAAAATGAATGACTGTTGGGGCAATCCGTAGTTTAATTTTGTTCCATCCATGAACATAACTAGAGCCCGGACTTTCATGCATTAATAGGTTAGAATGCAAAGTAACTGAAGCAAGCAGAAGTATAGTCTACCTTCACAACGATTATGCTATGGGGTTTACATAAACATTAGGGGTACGGCCCAAACTTCATGTTACATTATGTCACATTATGCTACATTATGGAAGAGCGGGTGGCCGGCAATTTCTACTAACCAATTTAGTTTGCAGTCTAACCAGTTACTGCATAAATATCCGGGCTTTAAACATAACATTTCTTCATTTTGCCGGTTCGCTCTCTCCTCAGAGCACTGACTCTGGCTCCGTCTTTGCTTAGCATGGACGATTTTAAACGTATTCCACATAGAGTGTATTTCAATAATTATTAAAAGCAAAGTCCTCTCCGTACAGACTATGGAAGCCCTTGGAGGGATGGAATGTAAAGTCTTCCACTATCCCCAACCTCGGCACTTGGTAGGGTACAGTATATAGTTCTACGCCCGGCCGCCATTGCTTCCAGGGATTAACCTGGTACTCATTTTTTGTGTGGGCTGATTGAACCGCAGTGTCGTGTGTACGTCCGGAATTGGAAATCTTTTCCTAAATTTTTCGATTTCCTGGCGGGGAATCGAACCCAAGTCCTTCCTATTTCAATTAGGAAGAAGTTCACAATCTCTCGCCTATTATCAGAGTGTAATATTACTGGAGCTATAAACGTTGTGCAAATACCAATGAGTTTTATGACTACTTTTTCTGCATGTTAGATCTGTAACGGGTTCCAAACAACTAATTTTGTGATCTACATAAGCCATAAATGTAAAGCTGTTGAAGCTTTTCGATTGCATATCAGCTGGATCGATCAGTTTACGACTGTTAAAAGCTGAAGGCAGAACTGGTTTGTTTAACGACCCATTTTTTAAATTACATGATTTCTTCTGCCAGGGTACACAAAGAGGTCAGTAAATCATGGTACTTTCCTTTATTAAAAAATTGCGTATGGCTTCCGGAGAGGCCTGCTGCGGGTCTTGTTCTCGTGGACGGCCTATTAGGCGACCTGCATATTTGTGAAGATGATGGCCCTGCCTAGGATTATTTCTAATGCTGAATACGCCACACACACCCAGGCCCCGAGCCATTGGAATTAGCCAATTAAGGTCAAAATCCCCGACCCGGCCGGGAATCGAACCCGGTACCCTCTGAACCGAAGACCAGTTAGCTGACCATTCAGCCAACGAGTTGGACACTTTCCTTGATTATTTTCCAATACAATTCCAGAAGTTCATATGCCATTATTTTCCTCCTTCCATTACCTAAAAACGAATGTGTAGCATGAAGGATATAAAACATTTCGTAATTTGTTACAAAGTGAGTACGGTACTTTGTCAACAGCGGTATTCCCTAGTTTTATAAGTCTCCCTATTTTATTGATTATTGTGGTGTAATATATCCATACATTTCTAAAGTCGTTTATTGTTCTCTGAAGTTTTCAATGTTTTCGTAAATTATTTTGCAAGATTCGTTTGTTCGTTGAGTCATCCTGAATTAGATTGATTCTGTTATCTGTCCATGTATGTTGAAATGGCGTATGGCTTTTAGTGCCGGGAGTGTCCGAGGACATGTTCGGCTCGACAGGTGCAGGTCTTTCGATTTGACAACCGTAGGCGACTTACGGGTCGTGATGAGGATGAAATGATGATGAAGACAACACATACGCACAGCCCCCGTGCCAGAGAAATTAATCAATGATTGTTAAAATTCCCGACCCTAACGGGAATCGAACCCGGGGCCCCTGTGGCCAAAGGCCAGCACGCTAACCATTTAGCAATGGAGCCGGACTCCATGTATGTTCATCAAATTTTCAACCTATATCACTTTCTATACCAAACCCCGTGGCACTACAGCCCTTGAAGGGCCTACCGCCCGAAGGCTGAGTGGACCTAGAACCAGCCCTCAGGTCCAGGTAAAAATCCCTGACCTGGCCGGGAATCAAACCCGTGGCCTCCGTGTAAGAGGCAGGCACGCTACCCCTACACAACGGGATCGGCATCACTTTGTATACCTTTCATTATTACTGCTGACTACCACATTTGTCGTCGCCTTACTTGCTGCCAACTTCTGCAGCGTAACTGAGCTGAACTAACGGTATTGAGCATTGGTTACAACATTGGCCAAGGATGTAACTTAAATCCATTCGGTCTGTCGAACAAGGAAGTTTAAGTAAAAATATTAGGACCTATACTACAACATACCTGTAAGAAAATACATTGTTAAATAATGGGTAAAAATACACACTGTTAAACAAAGAATTCTGGGAAAGAGAAAGGAAAGGTACGTAACGTTGGCCGATGTTCATGTGAGTATTTCGGAACCAGGAGAAAGGCCATGAAACAATAGGCAGAAGCTACACCTGTCATTTCAGAAGCCTGGCTTCTGCGGTTAGATTGCGGCGCCAAACTAATAGTCCAAAGTTCCAGAGCTGGGATGACCAGGCCGCAGATTGCCATGAACACTCATCTGCCATTATTCCGCTAAATATGCACACTGTTCATTCCAATCAGTGCCTCAGAGTAGGGATTGAATAGCCCGAATGTTATGATGATCCAGTGTGTTACGTACCAGTTGTATCAGAAAATTTATAAACCAGGGGAATGGCATGCTAAAGAAGAAAGTTATCTAATTCCCCAGCTACTTCCCATCAATATTCAGACAGGCTGTTACACTCTGTATGACTGGGCGAGTTGACCGTGTGGTTAGAGGTGCGCAGCTGTGAGCTTGCATCCGAGAGATAGTGGATTCGAGTCCCATTGTCGGCAGCGCTGAAGATGGTATTCCGTAGTTTCTCACTTTCACACCAGTCAAATGCTGAGCCTGTACCTTAATTAAGGCCTAAAGCACTCCTAGACCTTTCCTATCCCATCGTCGCCATAAAACCTATCTATGTCGGTGTAACGTAAATCAAATAAAAATACTCTGTACGCAGCAGTAATCCTATCTACCGGAGATGAGGGGCAACAGACGACACAAAGCACATCACGACAAACAATGGTTAATGTAATGTTATTGTTGATCAATGTTATGAGCTTTCTATATTGTAGGCCTTCACATTCAGTTTTCTTTCGACTCTGTTTTGTAAACCATAAATTGTAGTTTCTTATTCTCCGACTTTACATACCGATTTTCATTAAATGCTGTTTACCCATTTTCTCGTTACTCGGCGCTGATATGGGCATAGTAACAAAAATCCAAATTCATGAATATCTTTGTGATCATAGCCAGTGAGGAAACAATGTATAAGACATGAATAATAGGAAATTTGATACTATATAACCTTAGTTATGTAGCATTCATCGATTACACCTCTAATAAGAAATATTTCAGAATTACATTTTAGGCCTTCCCCTAAACTACCATTTTACTCAGCGTGAATAAAATAATTTACAGCCTTGACTATAGCGACTTATTTCCTGACTTTGCATACCGATTTTCATCAAGATAGGACTACTAATAACAACAATATTTGAGAATTAAGTTTTAGGCCTTCCACTAAACTACCATTTTTCTCAGCGTGAATACAATTATTGATAGCCTAGATTGTAGCAACTTATTCCCCAACTTCACATACCGATTTTCATTAGACCACTAATAACATTAATAGTTGAGAATTCAATTTTAGGCCTTCCCCTAAACTACCATTTCACTCAGCGTGAGCAAAATGATTTATAGCCTAGATGGTAGAGGCTCATCCCCCGACTTCACATACCGATTTTCATTAAATTCTCTTCAACCGTTTTCTCGTGATGCGTGTACATACATACAGACAGACAGATAGACAGACAGACAGACAGACAGACAGAAATTACGGAAAAGTAAAAAGTGCATTTTCTTGTTACTATGGACATGACCGATACAGAAATATCATTCTTTTCAAATTCTGAGCAATGTACAGACAAAACTCTTATTTTATATATATAGATGTGGAGTACGAAAATCCACAGCCTGTTTCCTGTCATTCGACCGGGTCAGGAATTGAATGAATGAAGACCCCTTCTAGCGGCTAGGATAGGAATTGTGCCGGCTGCCGAAGCCTGTCGCACTCCTCTGGGGCAGAATGATTAATGAATGACAGATGAAATGAAATGATATTGGAGAGTGTTGCTGGAATGAAATATGACAGGGTAAACCGGAGTACTCCGAGAAAAACCTCTCCCGCCTCCACTTTGTCCAGCACAAATCTCGCGTGGAGGGACCGAGATTTGAACCAAGGAACCCAGCGGTGAGAGATCGGCGCGCTGCCGCCTGAGCTACGGAGGATAGCCAATGTGGAGTATATCATGGTTAAAATGGCATCCAAAAGTTGCATTTTTTCCAAAGTGACGCAACTCTTCGCTGTTTTCTTTTTTTTCTCAATTCCACAACTGCAAACAACCAATAGCTCCGCGGGCGCAAATCACGTGACCGCTTACCGGTTGTGACGGGACTCTGCTCTTTCGCCCGTGGTTTCGTCTTTTCTCTGCTGTTTGCAAACACGCCCTGCTAAAAGAGGTGGGAGATGGTCGTACCTTGAAACGGAATAAGTACTAAAAGAAGACGAAGTCAATGATGAAAAGGGCATCTTCGATTAGCTGGGTGTACGTCAAGGACACCCTGCCATGGCATTTTATGATATAATGGTTTCTTCTAAGTCAAGTGCTGAATATTCGAACCAACAAAGACAAATATTGCGTCCTTCAGCTCCAATGTAATAATGAAATTTAATTTATTTTGTGAGTTGAACATGTGGTCCTTACAAACATTTCCCACCGAAAATGTGTGTGTTCAAAAATACGAGATATAACTCAAGATAATCAACTAGATGTTTTTATTCATCTGTTAGGTTTTGCTAAATTAATCTTACGTTCGAACCCCACTGTCGGCAGCCCCTGGACATGGTTCTCCATAGTTGCCCATTTCCACACCAAGGAAATTAAGGCCACGGCCGCTTTCTTCTCACTCCTAGCGCTTTCCTATTCCATCTTCATCATGAGACCTACCTGGGTCGGTGCGACGTAAAACAAATTGTAAACAAAAAAGTCGTACGTTCTTTTGAATTGTAGATACGTTCTATTTTCTATTCTTATTATATGCATTTTGAAATTCATGAATTGTGAATAAATACAGCATGTAAACTATTTTATTAAATACACAGTATTATTAAGAATAATATTTGAAAGTTTGAGCACCTACTAAGTAACGTTGCATACACCGTTTTGCAAAATTTGCATTTCAAGCCCCTGCTTAGTCCCAATGTGACGTAAATTCAAGTCCCCCCCAACCCGTTTTTGATGGTATTCTTTGCAACAGGATTTTAGCCACCATGACAAGCAGATTTTGTCTGAAGTGATGTGGCTACATAGAAAAAACGATGTCTCTATCTTAGTAGGAGATCAGTTTATTAAGAAATGGCTTTTCCTTAAAAAAAATCTTGGAGATACGTCACTTTGGAAATGAGCCCTTCAATTGTCCGGACAATGTTGTTATTATCGCCTTTACCCTGCCATCTAAGACATTGTTGTTAATGCCCGGGAGTTTGCGTTACTACTCGCTCTATTTGAACAATTGCATTAACATTTGTTTTTTGGAGATGCATCATTTGGGAACAAGCCCTTAAATTTTTCGGACAAAGTAGTTATTATCATCTTCACCCAGCCATATAAGGCATTGTTGATAATGATTTTTGTTGTTTATTTTCCTATTTTACATCGTTTTCCGAGACACGCTCATTTATGTATGTATTGTTTTAATCTGTGACAAAATTTGAGAAAGTTACACAACAAACTGTGTGGTGGCTGTCGACAGTGACAGACATTCAAGACTGACAAGTTTGTGATAGGTGACAAAGAATACACTTGAACATTAATTGATGCTTTGTCATGGATGTCATGTTACCCAATTGGACCCTCGCCAAACGCTTCCCCTTAGATATGATGTGGGGTGGTATTCAAGGGGAAGAACTAGGCCTGCGGAACTCAACCCATCTCACTGCTATGTGTCAGGAGTAGAGCCCAGATTATATGTAATTACATATTCTGTTCCCATATATGTAGCAACAAGAAAACTAAAATGTCAGTGAATCACACTAAAAGGACCATTACTCCGGGAGTTTAAGGTTACATATTTTTACATATTTCGATGCATAATAAATATTTTGATAAATATTACATAATTTAAATATTTTGAAGGATATAGCTCATTTGTAAAAACACACTTTTTTCACTCATTTTACATAGATTTGAGTTTATTAATTAAACACTTGAAAATAGTTTTAAAATCCTGTACGTCTCTAACATCTAAAAATAGTTTAATAAATTAAAGTGAGATATCTGTCAAAGAACCGCATCCCTTAGCTCTGTTGACGGTGCAAATTTAGGGTGTCTCGAGTTGTGTCTGTCAATCTTCCCTTGCACAAATTTTGCCACATTGTTCTCCTCTCAAATTAGGTGACTTTTCTTTTGTGATCCCTTCGCCAGTGCTCAGTTTAATGCCGTATGTTAAAAGCGCCTTTCTTTCTTTCTTTCTTTCTTTCTTTCTTCCTTCCTTCCTTCCTTCCTTCCTTCTTCGGTTATTGCCCATGCTTCACTCCACACAAAAGTCTTCAGAAACCTTTTTCTAATAAACATATTTGTGTTTGATGGGATCAAATTCCTTCTCGCTTAATAAGGACTTTCTTTGTTTGAGCACGTGTACAATTAACCATTTCTTTGCCGGTCAATTTGAAATACGCTCCAGTGACTTCATGTGAAGTCGAAAGGTCTTTTTCTATATTGTACCACGTAAAGTTGATTTTAAAGAGCATGAGGTCTTTCGGAGGGCTGCCTAGTCTTTAGGAGATGGTACAGACAGGGAGGATCACAAGGCGAAATAATAGATATTATATCTTTCTTTCCTTTATTCAATCTCTGGAAGGCCACCCTATTATGTCGCCGAATCATAAATTTTTAATAGAAAACAAATTCCAATTTCAACAACAGAATATCGAAATTCAAGTGAAATTCAACTGAATGATACCTTTCTCAATCTGATATGTCCATTATAACTTTCATGGCATAAATTAATAATAAAGAATGTTGTAAGTAAATAAGAAATCCTAAAGTATTTCTATTGGCACTTGCGATTTCAGATTACACTTTCTACATGAACTGAATAAAGTAAATTTGGTAATTCCTTCTCGAGAACACATCAAACTCGAATATTAAAACACTTGAAATCAAATCTAGTCTTCTTGTATAAAGTTCTGAGTATCGTCCATCTCTTTTGTAAATTATTGTACACTTTATGAAAATATTATAAATTGAGAGTTTATGATACACTTCCACTATGAATAATGCACTCAATTGATATTTCTAAGTTCCAATAAATGAGAATATACGAGAGCACACTGTTATTTGAAAGTCTGTCTTGACTTGAAGAGTTGTAAAACGTTAATTTTCCAAGTAAAAATATTAATTAAGTGAACGTTTAATGTTCTTTGTCAGTAATGACACTGTTTATAAAAGTTCTGCTCTAAGTCAGAATTGAATGGAAAAAGCACTGATATCACCCGATATGCGCCTTCTCGTTGAGCTCGATTAGTTGAATACTGCTCTGCAAACAGCAATCTGGAACTCAGCTGTCAGCAGACACCAAGATGTTCCATAGTACCACGTCCCTGGAACTATTCCTCGTAGTACCAAATCTCTGTCGATCTCCGTCGTTCTACGCTGATCTCCGTCGTTCTACGCCGATCTACGTCGATCTCCGTCGTCTCGAGTCATGATTTCTCATGTTATATATATATATATATTTTTTTTTTGCTAGTTGCTTTACGTCGCACCGACACAGAGAGGTCTTATGGCGACGATGGGACAGGAAAGGGCTAGCAGTGGGAAGGATGCGGCCGTGGCCTTAATTAAGGTACAGCCCCAGCATTTGCCTGGTGTGAAAATGGGAAACCACGGAAAACCATTTTCAGGGCTGCCGACAGTGGGGTTCGAACCTACTATCTCCCGAATACTGGATACTGGCCGCACCTAAGCGACTGCAGCTATCGAGCTCGGTTCTCATGTTATTAAAAGAGTGGCTTTAACACGAGAAAGTCCAACTGACTAGGTTGAAAATGTGCACCATTTGATTTTGCACTGTTAGAACTGATGACTGTTTCATAAATAATCACCATTTACTCGATGAGAAATACGTCGGAGCACTGTCTATTATTGTAGATCACGATAATGAGAAATACACTTCACTGCACAGTTCATCTAGACACTTACTGCTCACTGTTCGTATGGTAAAAATTACTTTCATTTGAAGCACAGTTTGTCATGGCTCACCTTCACAGCAAAGAAATAAATAAATGGCTCTCTCTCGTAATATCTCGTAAGGTTACTTCTCACTATCACAGTTCTACAATTATTCGTGTATGAGTCCTATCCTTCACAATATCACTGAATTACGAAGTTCATTATACAGTCTGTCCACACTCGTTGTTTTAAATGGTACAGTCTGTTTCGGCACAAATTAAAGTTTTCTACGCTCTGATAATACTCCAAATACAGTAGTCAATGTGTTTGCGACCTACACTCATGATATTCAAGGTTAAAACCGTCCAAGATCATTATAATGCGAAGTAGCTGTGCTAACTTCAAGTTGGTTATGGTTATTCACACGAAAACTAAGATATTTGTCAAGTTCAAATATTGGTGAAATATTACAAGTCTTTATGACTTTGATGTTATACACACGTTAATTTCCTAAGTCCGAATGTCTGACGAATTGCAAGTCCCACAATTTATAAGTTACTCACTGGTATTCACAGAAACTAAGTGTCAACTTGCCGTCGAAATTATCTAAGTATCACGATGTCCGGCAGTAGGAATACTGAGTTCGACTCGTCGCGTGCAGCGTGACATGCTAGCCAGATGTGAAGAATGAGAACTGAATTGCTGCTTTTTTTTATATGGGGGGCCCCCGTAGCCCGCTCCCCCGCCGTGACCATCGACTAAATCTACATGGCCTCCGACATGCTATTAATTTCTAAGAAGAAAAGAGATAGCTGGGTAGAGTGGGAAGTGATACAAGGAGTATCTGCCTGTTTCCATGTCAGACACGTTACCAGGCGAGATTGTGTTAGGTATATGGTGTTGAAGTATGGTATTGAAGGGTCAGGGAAAAACCACATAGGCAGAACGAAGAAAGAGCCTACATGTAAAACCTGACATCTTTTGGATAGCACATGCAGGGATGTGGGCTGAAAAAGACCAGAGGTTGTGTTAGTTAGGAACAGGTACCATGCACAAAACATAAACCCATTCCTTGCCATTCCATCGCGTGGGGATCAGTCCGTCTGGGCACTGCTGTGACTAGCGCGGTCCTTACCGGCTGCGGAGCCATGCGTCGAGTACCACTTGGGCCTGTCGCACGGCTCCACCTCCTTGGGGTACCTCGTACCCAGTCTCCGATCCCGGAGAATGAGGCCAAGCCCGCCGAGGCGGGGGCCTCCTGGAAGGGGGTGGGTCATGGCGCCGGGCCTCCTTCCTCTCTGTCCGCGCCATGGCCCGGTAGACAGGGCAACTGCGATGGAAGGCCGGGTGGCCCCCCGAGCAGTTGGCGCACACCGGCGCCTCCCTAAGTGCTGCGCAGGCCGTGTAGTGGTGATCACCACCACAGCGGTTGCACCTCGCCTCGAGCCCACAGCTGACCTGACGGTGGCCCCACCTCAGACAGCGGAAACACTGCAAGAGCTGCTGAGGAGGACGTTCTACTCTCACCTGACTGCCGCTACCCGCTGAGGTCCTCTCCTGATTGGCTCCTCGGTTGACTGCAGTCCTGGGAGCAGTCTTGGGTTGCGGCTGGGCGGCCTTCTCCTGAGGGGCCGGCGTCGCTTTCTGCTTCTTGGTCCGGCGTCGTCTTCTTCTTCCCGGGGGTTTCTTCTCGGCAGGGGAAGAGGCCTCGTCCTGGTGGACTCCTCCCGGCCTGGTGACCCCGGGGTAGCTGATGGCTCCGCTGCGTCGCCGTCCTCTTCCTTCTCCTGGCGTCCGTCGATGCTATGACTTGACTGCGTTCCCTGTCCTGTGGGGCGCACATCGTGCTCTGCAGCTCGACAGACTGGCTGGCAGGCTGGGCCTGGACAGCAGCCACAGAACGCCGGGGGGCGTCCTCCTCCACTGCTGTGGTGCCGTCCGCCGTCGCGGGAGCTTTCCTGGATTGCGCCCGGATAACAGGCCCTTCCTGGTAGGCCTGCGTCTGCGTCCACTTCGTGGAGGTGGTCCATGGAGGAGCGGTCTGCGTCCACTTCGCAGTACCGAGCCGCTCAGCCTGGGCCGCACAGTCGCGGCGCCAGGGGGCAGCATGCTCCACCTCCGTGGTGGCGTCGCTGGTCTCCGGCTGGGTGGCCTGGACTAGGTCGGTGTTAACCGCCCTATGCCTCTGCCTCCTCGGCGTCTGGGTGACGGCCTCTCTGGTCTCCGTCACTGCCCTGATTGCGCCGGTGAACTGCTGCGGTCTGCTCTGCTGCTTATATCCCGTACGACCCAAGGCTGTTTGCCACGTCACGGAGGGGAAATGTGCTTATATCTCTTGAATGCCGCGATGGATTTTATTGAAATTAACATATGTTTACATTTAGAACATGAGCTACACGATGATATATGCCTCATTTTCGTAACTTAATCGGCTGAAAAGTTAGACATTTCTTTCCAGTACATTCGATAGAGAGGTGTGCAACATGTGGCAGTGACGTCACCCGCAGGTTCGTTGCTCGTGACGTGTCCATCTCGCCACGAGGAACTTCGTATTGCGTTAACACAAGATGTCGGGGATACGAACAGATATTATCACCGTCCCTTTTCCACATGTTCCGGCAATTATAAAACAAAGTACAGGGCTGGAACAGTTCCTGGTACAATATATAATAAGATCCTAAGAGACAGAAGGCATTCGATGATCGCAGAATATTTGCACGTTTAACTTTTCTCTACTTGTTTCCTTTCCTTTTTTGTGTACAAATAAAGCTTAGATATCAAGTTACATATTATTTATGTATTATATATTTAACTTCATATTTTATCAGTTTAACTACCTACATATTTATCATGTTTAAATTACATATAATCAGGGTTCTAGTCATGAAGGTGATACAGCCAAAGTAAGATACTGGAAAATGAATGCGGATCTTTTTCATCTCGATTTTGTATGTCACTCCTTTAATTGATTAAGAAAGCTATATCTCATTACCCCTCAAATGAATTTTGATCCTCTTTGCTTAAAAGCAAGGTCGGATCTAAACGATTCAGGACTACCTCTGTTGTGTGCGAACGGATGGCAACACCGGGTTGCGCGAGAAGCTCTAGTGACTTTCAACCTTGATAAGGCCGTGTGCTAGGAGACATCTCTGTCTAACTTCGGAAGTTGTTGTAGTGAGATTTTTGTGAACCCATTCTTCTGATATTCTGTGACATCATGAACCGAATGGATAGAACATGTATTCGGCGGATGATGTGTTTGAATCCCACCGTGGGCAGCCTTGAAAATGGTTTTCCGTAGTTTCCCATTTTCAGACCAGGCAAATGCTGGTGCTGTACTTTAATTAAGGATACGTCCGCTACCTTCACAATCCTAGTGTTGCCAGAAACCTTATATGTGTTAGTGCGACGTTAAACCACTAACAAAAACAAAACAGTGAGCGAACGTGAATTTTTTTGTTTAAGTGGTCACATCGCCTTCGGAGACATTGGTCATCCTTCGGCAAGCATACGGGGACGAGGCAATGAGCAGTAGCCTACGCAATGTTTGTACCAGTATGAGCGCTACATGAGAAAATGGAATGAAATGAAATGGCGTATGGTTTTTATTGCCGGAGTATCTGTGGACATATTCGCCCGCAGGTGCCCTGCCCATCGTGATGAGGATGAAATGATGATGAAGAAAACACATACACCCAGCTCCCAGTCAGCGAAATTAACCAATGACGGTTAAAATTCCCAAACCTGCCGGGAATCGAACTGCGGACCCTTTTGACCGATGGCCAACACGCTGACCATTTAGCCACGGAGCCGAACTATATGTGTAGGAAGGTACTTCGAAGAGAGCAGCGATCTGAAAGACCTTCCACAAGCATCACCCCGAAAAAGTGGAAGGAATTGGGGAACTTGTGCGTGAGGGTCATCGGAGGATGGTCAGTGACATGTAGTCACCTCTTGCGACAAGCAGTGGATACCGTGCATATCGTGTATACCACCCCCCCCTCACTCACAGGGATGCATTGTTGGTGTGTAGTATGTGTCAGCGAATGCTGCTGCTTCTGCTGCTTGTGGTGGTGGTGGTTACTGTTTTGATAGGAAATGCAACCGGGTAATCATCCTCTATTTACACTATCCTAATTAGAGGGGAAAATGTGGAAGATGTCCGACACTGTGAAGAATGAAAGTATCGGGGAAAGAAAGGGAAGCCCCACGAAGGGCATGAGTATGGAAGACTCAATAGGCCTCGCAAATCTAATACCGTTGGGATCGGGAGGCCAGGCGTGAAAGATGAAGACAAGGAGTCCAACGAAAGTGGAATCAATGCAGGACCGAGCTAGGCAACACATAGTTGCCAACCCATGCTCCCATGGCCTCCCTTTTAGTCACCTCTTGTGACAAGCAGCGGATACTGTGCTTCTTATAATACCACCCCCTCTCACAGAGGTATTTTTTGGTGTGTCGATCACCTCGCAAGAGACCATTGCTCACACAGCCACATAAAATTGCGTGTCTTCAAGGGGCTAGAAATCATCAAACGTGGATAGTAGTTGACTGGCAGAGCGTAATGTGGTCTGACGAATCACTTTATTGCTTGTATTTCAATGACGCACGTCGTGGAGTGCACCGAAGACCAAATGAAACAGTTCATCCTGGATGTATACAAGGTCAGGTTCAAGCTGGAGGTTGGTCTGTGATGTGTTTGGGGGTGTTTCGGGTATCATGGATTGGATCCGCTTACTGAGGTGACCACAAACATGAACCAGCATGTTTATTTAAATATTCTTTATTATAAAGTATGTCGCTTCCAACATTCTCCGAGGTTACAGCCCCCTGAGCAGAAAGAACAGCGCGTCTGATTATATCATGATCTCCGTGAAGGTGTCGTGGATGATCTATCCTTCACGTCCAGTATTATCAGCGGTGACGATTCCTGGGTCTAAAGATATGACCCTGAGACAAAGGAGCGGTGTTCGCAATGGAAGAGCCCATCATCTCCCGACCGAAGAAGAAGACAATGAACTGAAACTCAACGAAAGCAGAGCTCATGACGATTTTCGATATCCGTGGCATTTTTCATTACGAGTTCGTCCCCCAGGGCTAGACACGCAATAGAACGTTTTACTGTGATATTATTCAGCGTTTTAGGTATAACATATGGTGAAAGTGACCGGATGTGACGCACGAAGGGTTGGATTCTTCATAACGACAATTCACCTTGTCACCGAACTAACTTCATTCGTGAGTTTATCTCTGAACGCAACATGTTATCGCTTCCGCACCCGTTCAACTCACTAGATTTAGCTCCTGTCGAATTTCAGACGGTTGAGGCATTTATCCGAATTTGACAGGTTCAATCCTGGCTGAGTCCGGTGGTATTTGAACGTGCTCAAATACATCAACCCCATATAGGTAGATTTACTGGCACGTAAAAGAACTCCTGCGGGCGAAATTCCGTTACTTCCACGTCTCCGAAAACTGTCAAAAGTAGCAAGTGAGACGTAAAATACAATAACATTATTGTTCCTGTTGACTTCTTCCTCTTCCTGAAGATGAAGTTGCAATGTCACCATTTTCTCACCACTACATAGATCAAGCCCGAATATCAAATTATTCTGGACTCGCTGGCATGAAATGACTTCCAGGCCGCATTCCAACAGCGGAAGAAACAGTGGGGCAAGTGCATTGCTGTACAGGTGTTCTATCGAAGGAGATACTTTTCAAACATAGGTGAGTAATATACTTTTTAGTCAGCAGAGATAGTACCAAATCTTGTTGTTTCGGCCTTGTATATACGGCAAATTACCCTTGGAAAGTATATGTGTCATTATCATGGGCTTCTGTTCGTTTCATGGCTAAACAGTTAATGAATGGTTATATTGAGTTTCATGGGAGGGGTGGATAGATTATTGTGTCGAATGGAATTTTCTCCACCCTCCAAAAATTAAAGTACATCTACCGGGTTTGAACCCACTATGTGCGGAACCGGAGGTCGGTAATCTACCAATGATCCACAGAGGCAGTAATGTACGGAAGTTCTTTATGCGTATAATTTCCTAATTCATCCGAGGATGTATATTCCCCCACATATTCCGGTTTTAAGTATACCACCATATCTTCATCTTAACTTCAACTTCATTAAATTTCATTTCTATGTCACCCACCAAACTTTCTTAAAATCGCGAGCACTTGCAGACACATATCCTGGTATCTCCAAATTGATTACGTAACAGTACCAATATCCATGCACAGATTTCACGATTTCTCTTCACTTTGGACTTGAGTTAATTCGCTGGTAAATCCCGCTGTGAGTTTCTCTAAAATATTACCTTTCTTAATCTGTTTACTTCCAGGATTGGTTTCTCCCACACACTCAGCGAGGCATCCCACCTCTACCGCCTCAAGGGCAGTGTCTTGGAGCGTGAGACATTGGGTCGGGCATACAACTCGGGAGAATGGCCAGTACATCGCCCAGGCGGCCTCACCTGCTATGCTGAACAGGGGCCTTGTGGGAGGATGGGAAGATTGGAAGGGATAGACAAGGAAGAGGGAAGGATGCGACCGTGGCCTTAAATTAGACACCATCGCGGCATTTTCCTGGAGGAGAAATAGGAAACCACGAAAAACCATTTCAAGGAAAGCTGAGGTGGGAATCGAATCCCCTCAACTCAGTTGACCTCTGGAGGTCGAATGGATCCAGTTCCGGTCCTCGTACCTTGTTTCAAATTTTGTAGCAGTGCCATGAATCGAACCCGGACCTCCCAGGGTGGCAGCTAATCACACTAACCACTGAACCAAAGAGGCGGACATTTCATTTGTTATTTTATGATTTTACTTATATTTTTCATAATTTCTGTGTTTTTATACTCTTGTTTTTCTTTTTTCTGTATTGCACATACGAATCCCTCTCGATTTCTACATTATGATTTGCCTTGACATTTTTTTCTGTTCTGTAAATTGTTTTCCGTTTGTTATATGTTGCTCAATTTGTGTGCGTTTTAACTTATACCATAAACTAAATAAATAAATAAATGTCTTCACTGACAGCTCGGAATAACCCGCTCAGTCGAGAAGCTCGGCTCCTTGCTCCCAAGTCTTCCCAACCCAAAGTTTGCAACATTTTCATGATACGGCTCGTTCGTCGAAAATCACCAATAATTTTTTTTAATACATCCCTTTGGACCTCTTCCAGCTCTCTTATCAAGTAATCCTTGTGTGGGTCCCATACACTGCAACTATAATCTAATTGAGGTCTTACTAGAGGCTTATACGCCCTATCCTCTACATCCTTATTACAACCCCTAAATCCTCATAATAGTGTGAAGATGTATGTAACCTTATTTACAACCTCGTTAATGCGATTACACCAATAAAGATCCTTCCCTGTGTAAACACCTGATTACTTACAGAAAACACCGTGAGATACTTTCACGCCATCAACACAGTAATTAGGCCCCCCAAACGTTTTTGCCAAACGTTTATATCTCTACCATTCTTACGCAAATAGCTTCTGGAAATTTTCGCGAAGTAAGCAGCGTAAGGCAAGGATATTCTCATATGGCCTCATTTTCCTCCTAGTTGTTTCTTAGAAACCACTACCACTCGTCTTCCGTTCACCAAAGTTCAGTATTTCATGCACGGAAATATCCCTGTCTCCCCGGCCCCTCCCCCAAATCGGAGGTTCCCTAGGCAACAATGAATACGGCATAAAATTTTATCCAGCAGATTTCGGGTTAAAATCGAAAATACAGTAGACACAGGCGCACACACACTAATACAGGTAAGCAGACGTTGAGTTTTATATACCGTACGTAGATTTTTTATTTCTCCTGACGTGTATACATCACCATACTTCCATGTTGCAAAGTCGAAGTGAGAAGTCATTAGCAAGGAAATTTTTAAGTACCCTGTGCAATTGTTAATTTTGTTTCTCCCCATGGAGGTAATGCAGGTAATACCAAAAGTTTAAGGACACCTGCCTATTTCAAAAACATGATTCATGTTCTTAAACTTTTGCTCCAGGCTTACGACATTTTTACAGGGAACTAGTACAGATTTAGAGTGTCATTTTCTGAAATTTTCATTAAAATGTAACTGTTTGTGTTCTAGTTACTAATTTTTTTGTATATAATCTTTAAAAGAAAATAGGTACTTCTTAATACTGTAAGTGGTCTGGACATTAGAATATGGGGATAACAATAATTTTCTAATGGAGAAACACAGGCACATGTCGAATACTTATAATTGTAATAAATAATCATAATATGATTCCTTTAAAATAAACCCCTCCCCCGTTTTATAACTCGCAAAAGAACCACAGATTACTGTGATTAGCTGCTACCCGCGGAGGCCCGGGTTCGATTCCCGGCTCTGCCACGAAATTTGAAAAGTGGCACGAGGGCTGGAACGGGGCCCACTCAGCCTCGGGAGGTCAACTGAGTAGAGGGGTTTCGATTCCCACCTCAGCCGTCCTCGAAGTGGTTTTTCGTGCTTTCCCACTTCTCCTCCAGGCGAATGCCGGGATGGCACCGAACTTAAGGCCATGGCAGCTTCCTTCCCTCTTCCTTGTCTATTCCTTCCAATATTCCCATCCCCTACAAGGCCCCTGTTCATCGTAGCAGGTGAGGCCGCCTGGGCGAGGTACTGGTCCTCTTCCCCAGTTGTATCCCCGACCCAAAGTCTGAAGCTCCAGGACACTGCCCTTGGCGGTAGAGGTGGGATCTCTCGCTGAGTCCGAGGGAAAAACCAACCCTGGGGGATAAGCAGATTAAGATAGATAGATAGATAGATAGATAGATAGATAGATAGATAGATAGATAGAAGAACCACACAGAATGATCAAAAAAATTGCTTAACCTTCTCCGGACACGAGACCTCTCAAGTTACCTTAGTAGCGGAATATTCACACTATAACATAACACACAAACGAGTTCGGTAACTTGAGGGGTCTCCTGCCCAGCCAAGGTAAATGAATGTTTGCTTTATAACCACTTCCTGTGGTTCTATTGCGAGCTATAAAATGGGGGATTCTTTAGTAGAGATGTATTCTGTTTTTATTAGAATTATAAATATTTGGCAGGTATCTTTGTTTCTCCGTAACAAAAATTATTAATATAATCCCCATATTGTACTGTCCAGATCTTAACAAGTATTAAAAAGTAGCTATTTGTTTCCAGGCATTTTAAACCAAGAAAATAGTATCTTGAACACAAGAAGTAATATTTTAATGATAATTTCAGAAAATCTTTCTCTAAATATAATTATACTAGTTCCCTGTAAAGAATCGTATGCCTGAGACTAGAAGTTTAAAGACAGGAAACACGTTCTTAAATAGGCAGGTGTCCTTAATTTTTGCTAGGACCTGTACATCTCAAGTCATCACATCTGCATCTGTATTTGTGTTAAAACCTCCATTTGAGATTTAACTGTAACACAGTGACTCTACGTAAAATTAGTGCTTTTCTTCAGATTCGGCCTGCTCCCAAGTGTACTTGTCCTCTAACTCTGCAGAACGACCTCGCTGATTACAGTCTTATTGCGGTGAATATTGCTCTTCGTTTCTTTTGTGAGACTGGCAGCGGCGAATTTAATCACAATTGATAAGTGATTTGGATGGCTTCAGCGGGATCATTAAGTCGAGCCAGTGAAATGAAGATAGGAAAAGGGCCACTGCAATATTCGTCAGAGTGTCTCACTCCATTTAAAGTGTGACAACGTCTTTCGTTCGATATTGGGATATGCTCTGAAGCCCAGTGTTCTTAAAAATATCAATAATAAATTTATTTCTGAATATTTTTAAGAACTTTATTCGAATAACATATCTATATATTTAAAACACTAGGCTGATATATGTTATTGTAAGTTTGGGAGAGCGGCTGAACCGATTGACATCGTAAGTCTTTTTTTGAAGAAAGCTCTTGGCCTGTAGGTATGCAGAGTATCTTTAAAACATAAAAATTATTGCCGTACATTTTTAATTTATTGAAGAAAACTGTAGCATTCTAATTGGCCAAAACGCTCGCCAGTACTTCAAGGTCACCTGCTGGTCTCCTGCCGGTTATGTGCATGATGGTAGTTGTATAGGGCGCGCACGCATGCGCCATTTGATATGACGTCTCCTCACTGTGATCTACGTAACTGACTCGTCGTTAGTCGAGAGTACAGTTTTCGGGTTCGCTTAGTTGATTTGTGACCGTCTCAATGTTAGGTGAAATTGTGTATATCCTATCTATCGTGTGACGTGTAAATACAAACAGTTATTGCTTTTATTATTTGAAAGGATCATCTACTTCCCAGACAATCTGGACTGTCAAAAGGACATAGCTCCCTGCGGAAAAAACATAATCTAATATTAAATCTTTGACCTGTCTAAAGCATTTGATAGGATGGATCATGGGAGACTACTGGCAAAAATGAGTGCAATTGGACTAGACAAAAGAGTGACTGAATGGGTTGCTATATTTCTAAAAAATAGATCTCAGAGTATTAGAGTAGGTGAAGCTTTATCTGACCCTGTAATAATTAAGAGGAGAATTCCTCAAGGCAGTATTATCGGACCTTTATGTTTTCTTATATATATAAATGATATGAGTAAAGGAGTGGAATCGGAGGTAAGGCTTTTTGCGGATGATGTTATTCTCTATAGAGTGATAAATAATTTACAAGATTCTGAGCAACTGCAACGTGACCTCGATAATGTTGTGAAATGGACAGCAGGCAAAGGTATGTTGATAAACGGGGTTAAAAGTCAGGTTGTGAGTTTCACAAATAGAAAAAGTCCTCTCAGTTTCAATTACTGCGTTGATGGGGTGAAAGTTCCTGTTGGGGATCATTGTAAGTATTTAGGTGTTAATATAAGGAAAGGCCTTCATTAGGGTAATCACATAAATGGGATTGTAAATAAAGGGTACAGATCTCTGCACATGGTTATGAGGGTGTTTAGGGGTTGTAGTAAGGATGTAAAGGAGAGGGCATATAAGTCTCTGGTAAGACCCCAACAAGAGTATGGTTCCAGTGTATGGGACCCTCACCAGGATTACCTGATTCAAGAATTGGAAAAAATCCAAAGAAAAGCAGCTCGATTTGTTCTGGGCGATTTCCGACAAAAGAGTAGCGTTACAAAAATGTTGTAAAGTTTGGGTTGGGAAGAACTGAGAGAAAGAAGAAGAGCTGCTCGACTAAGTGGTATGTTCCGAGCTGTCAGCGGAGAGATGGCGTGGAATGACATTAGTAGACGAATAAGTTTGAGTGGCGTTTATAAAAGTAGGAAAGATCACAATATGAAGATAAAGTTGGAATTCAAGAGGACAAACTGGGGCAAATATTCATTTATAGGAAGGGGAGTTAGGGATTGGAATAACTTACCAAGGGAGACGTTTAATAAATTTCCAATTTCTTTGAAATCATTTAGGAAAAGGCTAGGAAAACAACAGATAGGGAATCTGTCACCTGGGTGACTGCCCTAAATGCAGATCAGTATTGATTGATTGATTGATTGATTGATTGATTGATTGATTGATTGATTGATTGATTGATTGATTGATTGATTGATTGATTGATTGATTGATTGATTGATTGATTGATTGATTGATTGATTGATTGATTGATTGATTGATTGATTGATTGATTGATTGATTGATTGATTGATTGATTGATTGATTGATTGATTGATTGATTGATTGATTGATTGATTGATTGATTGATTGATTGATAAACACACAACAATAACTCTAAAGCAAAAATATTCGTAAAACCGAGCGAATGGGTGTGCAGTTCGGGTCACGTAGCTGTCAGCTTGTATTCGGGAGAGAGCACCGTTGGCATCTCTGAAGGTGTTTTTCCGTGGTCCTATTTTTACACCAGGCAAATGCTGTACCTTAATTCAGGCCACGGTCCCTTCCTTCCAACTGCTAGCCGTTGCCTGTCAAATCGTCGCCATAGGCCTAAACATAACTGTGTCGGTGCGACGTAAAACAAATTGTAAAAAAGGTGTAAAATATCATTCATCGTCACAATAAAGACACGCAGAAAAATTCATTAAAGTGATACACATTTTCATGTCTCAGTTATATAGACTGCGATTTGAGCGCAATGCTTTCTTATCGAGCACGTTTGACTACATCAGCTGATGGTTAATAATTTCGCCGCTTGTTCAAGATGAATTGGATGTCATTGCATCTCAAATTACAGTAAAGGTCCATTCACTGCTATTGCTGTACAGTTCTGAAATATGTAATCGGAGGACAACCTTATTCTGAAAGGGAACTTAGTTTCTCGTGATCAATCTCCTATACTTCCCTCAGTTACGAGTAAAACAATTTGACCTGGAATTTAGCTGGAAACGTGATTTAAGTTTCCAGGTAATTTTTGAGGCAATGAAATGGGAAAGGTCTTAAAAAGTGAATTTTACAGGAGAAGAAATAAATAGTTTTTCCAACATTTTGAAGTAGACGTTACTGAAAATATATAACGTAAAATCAGAGTAATCAAGTTATCAGTTCATCACACAACTGAAACATGTCATAAAACTGTTGGACATAGTATTTGCATTTAACATAGATATTAGAACTTTACACCAGAATGTCAGCGATTCTTGATAAACTCTTAGAATTGTATCCAACCTCAGCAAATATAATTTGTGAAATATGTAGAAATCATGGGGCCAGGGAAAAAGTCCTCTAACGGCCAAAACTGTACCATATGTATATATCTTAACCTTAAGCAATTTTTAGAATAGTGGCATTCATGTTTATTATAATGACATACTTTTTTAATTTTAATTTTAGTAGTATTTGTTCTGTACAGTCGCTATTAAGCAGGTTCTTCAACAGCTGAAGATGACCTATTTACAGGTCGAAACCAGTACTGTCATTTTATGTAAATAATATTGTCACTATGTAAAATAAAGTATTGATTAGGTGGAGAACTCATCCTTTATAGTTGTGTGCTTGAATTATCAATACGGACTATGAAGCTAATATATTAAAATATATTTCAAATCATTTAAGAAAGTTCTAGGTAAACTGGTAGGAAATCTTTTGACCTTGGCTATAGCCCTAATTTCAGATCGGTGGTGACTTGTGACTGCTACATTATACCTACTATATTTACCATCCTGTGAGAATACACATGCTAGGTATTTGAAATGATCCTTCTGCTGTAGCCTTGTTTGGCCGACCAGGTAAGTAGAAATATTACTAATGTAATAAGTTTGCTTGGTGGTCTTCTCTCCTTTCGTGATTCTGTTTCCAGTTAGAATAGAATTAAGCCGCCTTTGAGTCATGTAAACATAAGAGGTATTCGTTTAACACTGAACACTAATTACTGCCCTCTCTTACGGCTGAAGGCATGCGCGGTATGAATTACACATACATAATCCCCTGTTACCGAACACAATTACCCCACTCACGCCTTCTCATGCTAGACGATAGAACGCAGTAGCCAGCAATTACATTCCATGTAGCTTACTTAACCCAGCAAATTACGCACTGCAGAGTGGACGATGAATTGGAGTACTGGGGATAATTTACCAAAAATGTATCGATTTAGGATATAATAAGACGTGCACGATAAATTACTTTATGCTAATGAAATTAATACTAACCATTCTTCACTGGGTTACGATTGGAAGACTATAACATCGTAAAGTAAACAAATGATTTAATAGTACATTATTCAAGAAGCCTATAATGGCAATAATTAAGACACGAGTATATGTTTATAAAACGAGGGAAGCTAGTCTTATAATTTCCATAAGGTAAGAGTTATTCTGCCCGAAGGCAGGTTCGAACCTCCGCAGAGGTGTTCCTGAGCCGGAGTTTACGTGCGGTTGGGTGGCCAGTTCCTTTCCGCTCCTCCATTCCCTTACCCCCCACCAACAGCGCGTGGCAACCCATCCAACTCCTGACCACACCCAATGTTGCTTAACTTCGGAGATCTCACGGGATCCCGTGTTTGAACACGGCTACGGCCGTTAGCATAATTTCCATACGAGTGTCTTAATTACGAGTATAGGCGAGTTGCATACGCCTGTTTATGCTCGACGATAATTATAACTCTATTTTTAAATATTCATAAATTTCTGTCGAGATGTCGCTTGACAGCAGAGCGCATGCGCTGGGTTATCGATTTTCCATGAGTGTATCAGAGACCTTGACAATGTCATGGAGGGCCGATGACCTTCGATGTTAGGCCCCTTTAAACAACAAGCATCATCATCATCAAGCGACAATGTCATATGTTTTCAAAGCTTTGATAGAAGTTTATCATTACCTTGCTTTATTTCAAATACAAATAGTTTACTGTACAGTTGGTGAAGTGAATTTTTGGGAATGTGCCGTGTGGTTGTGGAATATTGGAAGTAAAAGGTGCATTGATGTTAATGAGTCCGACATGCTTGATTTGGAAACAAGTGCGAAGCTATTGCGTTGAGCGCAGGTGCGATGCCATCCTTAGCTAATTGGTCAAACGGTTGTATCATAATGAAAATCTGAACTCTGATTGGTGAAGAACCTATGTCTGTCTGTCTGTTAGGTCATCAGCCAAGAGGCTGGTTGGATCCTCAAATAGCACCACCAAAGGTTATGCGGTTATAAGGAAACCACAAAAACCAATGGCAGCACCAAAATGAGACGTACTAGGCAAGACGAGGAGTGAGGTAGTTTGCCATTGCTTTCCTCACTGGGTCAGAAAGTGCTATTGCAGCACGACTGACCGTATGAGCAACACCTTTCATAACACTCAGATGCACTAGTCGTGCTCTGAATGTCATTACTCAGCACCACCCATACCCCAGCAGCTTCCATATTGTCACAGCCATGGTTGAGACTGTGACTTCGGTGGAAGCTACACTTTACTCTGGCCTGTGCCAAGAGAAGAACCTATATCATAATGAAGATCTGTACTCTGATTGGTGGATAAGCTGTATCATAATGAAACCTGAACTATAATAAGCCTCATTAAGATTCAGTTTTCTGGCATATAATGTTTATATTTCGACATCGTCGAGCATAAAATAGTTCTAATAAATTGACTGCGGGTCAGCTTCGACGTCCTGTTCCACTTTACCATGTAATAGGGAAATTTAAGTTGATATTGTGGGTGTAACTATAAATAAACGATGACATATCCCCCTCTCCCAATCAAAATTTGCTTTACGTCGCACCGACACAGATAGGTCTTATGGCGACGAAAGGGCTAGGAGTGGGAAGGAAGCGGCCGTGGCCTTAATTAAATTACAGCCCCAGTCTTTTCCTGGTGTGAAAATGGGAAACCACGGAAAACTATCTTCAAGGCTGCTGGCAGTGGCGTTTGAAACAACTATCTCCCGCTGATAGCTACGTGACCCAAACGACGGAGCCACTTGCTCGGTAAACAATAAGATCTAATTTGCATCCCGACGTCACAGAACTTTATGGTCCGAATGAGCTTTCTCCAAACATTCAAAATTTGTAACTAGCCTCACACTACGACCGTAAGGAACTTTAGAAATTCTAACTACCATTATACTACGTAAATGAGAAACTTTCTAAATTCCAACTACCGTTACATTACGGAAGTGGGCAACTTTCGAAATTTCGACTGCCGTTACATTACGGAAGTGGACAACTTTCGAAATTTCGACTACCGTTACATTACGGAAGTGGGCAACTTTCGAAATTTCGACTGCCGTTACATTACGGAAGTGGGCAACTTTCTAAATTCCGACTGCCGTTTCATTACGGAAGTGGGCAACTTTCGAAATTCCGACTGCCGTTACATTACGGAGGTGGACAACTTTCGAAATTCCGACTGCCGTTACATTACGGAGGTGGGCAACTTTCGAAATTCCGACTGCCGTTTCATTACGGAAGTGGGCAACTTTCGAAATTCCGACTGCCGTTACATTACGGAGGTGGACAACTTCCGAAATTCCGACTACCGTTACATCACGGAGGTGGGCAACTTTCGAAGTTCAGACTACCGTTACATTACGGAGGTGGGCAACTTTCGAAATTTCGACTGCCGTTACATTACGGAAGTGGGCAACTTTCGAAATTCCGACTACGTTACATCACGGAGGTGGGCAACTTTCGAAATTCAGAGTACCGTTACATTACGGAGGTGGGCAACTTTCGAAATTTCGACTGCCGTTACATTACGGAAGTGGGCAACTTTCGAAATTCCGACTGCCGTTTCATTACGGAAGTGGGCAAGTTTCGAAATTCCGACTGCCGTTACATTACGGAGGTGGACAACTTCCGAAATTCCGACGACCGTTACATCACGGAGGTGGGCACCTTTCGAAGTTCAGACTACCGTTACATTACGGAGGTGGATAACATTCGAAATTCCGACTACCGTTACATTACGCAGGTGGGCAACGTTCGAGATTCCGACTACCGTTACACTACGGAAGTTGCAACTTTCGAAATTTCGACTACCGTTACATTACGGAGGTGGACAACTTTCGAAATTCCGACTACCGTTACATTACGGAGGTGGGCAACGTTCGAGATTCCGACTACCGTTACATTACGGAGGTGGACACCATTCGAAATTCCGACCGCCGTTTTACTACGGAGGTGGGAACCTTTAAATTTCAACTACCGTTACACCACGGAGGTGGGAAATTTCCAATTCCGACTAGCGTTTCACTACGAAGGTGAGAAACTTTAAATTCTGACTACCCTTGCACTACGGTGGTGGGAAACTCTCCAAATTCCGAAACCGTTACACCACGGAATTGGACAGCGTAACAGGTCGTAAACAAGTCCGTTAATAAGCCCTCCAGATTTATCAAAATGAAAGCAGGGACGCCCCTCCACAACGCAACGTGACGTGTAAATATTAGTTGTCTAACCAGCGTATAGTATAGGCAATCCCAAAGTCTAACAAATTCCTCATGAATTTAACATACTTCTTATTGTAATTATGTATCATATTATAAGTATGTATCAGTGTAAGTCTGCACTGATATGGTTTTCCACGAGCTGCTTTATCGAAGGAATTCACCATACATTTCCTTGCATTAGTAATTCACACTGAACTTTTGACTCTTTTCACTCACAACATTTGACACACGTCTCTACTTCCACCTCGGACAGCTGAAAATTTAACGTTGCAAAGCACACAGTATGCTTCATAATCTGATGCTGAATGCTTCAAAAGGCTATATTTTTAATGAAGCACCCGCTTCAATGTACACCTTTATTTTGGCATTTCAGTCCCTGTGCAACTAGTTCACTTCCAGGAATGAAGACACGACAACACAGAACACTAACAATGTACGTCAAACAGCGTACTAGCAAACTACTTAACAAGGTGTATGTTAATAAGTATAACCAACATCTTAAACTGGAACGTTTGGGATATTCTAGTTAAGTATGAACTTATCATATTTAATTATTGAAAAACGAAAAATTAAAATAAAAATCCACGGCCTATCTCCATTTTCTGCCGTGTCAGGAATGGAATGAATGAAGTCCCAAGCAAGCGGCGAGGATAGGAACTGTGAAGGCTGCCGAAGGCATTCCTCAAGGCAATGATTTATGACTGACAGACGAAATGAAATGATATTGCGGAGTCTTGCTGGAATGAAAGATGGCAGGGAAACCACATTGCCCGGAGAAAAATCTATCCCGCCTCCGCTTTGTCCAGCGCAAATCTCACATGGAGTGACCGGGATTTGAACCACGGAATCCAGCAGTGAGTGAAGGAGGCTTGTTAAGCGGAAGATAATTATCTAAATGAACATTCGGGACAAATACTCTCCCAAACGGGGTCTTACTGGGATAGTCCCGAATTATTTACGAGCTAATTATACTGAATTAATTAAATTGATGCTAATACAATACAGGCTTTGAAATAAACTGAAAGAAGAAACATGAACTTCCATAGTCATAAATCTCTTCTTTGCCATCCCTACGACGATACAGACCTCCCTTAGGGCTTCTCGGAGGGAAGCAGTGATACAAAGTCTTCAGATCGGCCACGGTATAGCAACGCACTCCTATTTGCTGAAAGGAAAAGCCCCCACCTCCCACCCATGTGTACTTGGGGTGCGGTTATCTGGCAGCAGAAAATATCCGTACGGAGTGCGCGGACCTGGCCGATCTGCGCTGTAGTCTAAAACTTCGAGTACCATCTCCCTCATTCTGCGAGAACACGAGCACGCAGCAGACCTTTTAGACATTTATTTGATTGTTAACTGCCTTTTTATCCTATTAACTCTGTTTTAATCTGTCTGTTTATTCTAATGCGTTTTAGTTTTAATGTGGATGAAATATATTATTCCATTTTATTACAGTCTAATATATATTTTTTATCTTATCTTACCATATATATAAAAATGGATGTATGTGTGTAAATGACACATCTCCTCCTAAACCACTCGAGCAATTTCAACCAAACTAGGTACACTTATGATTTACTATCCGGAGACGAGCACTGTGGGGGTAAGCCATCCGTAGCTCCCTTAGGAGTGGGGGGTCAGAGGGGGCAAGGTATTAAAAAAATTGAAAAATGTGTCGAATCCACAGTTTTCGGGATCGCTGAGATAAATAGTGACATTCCCGATGTTTTAAAAGTCAAAGTTCTGCTCCCTTTTGGGTAGGGGCGAGGGGGGAGCGATATATAAAATTAAACGAAAATAGTGTCGAATATATAGTTTTCGGGGTCGCCAAGGTTGAATTGTACACTCCGAATTTTCAGTATCAGGAGACAAACCACGTAGGGGTAAGACAGCCCAGGAACCCTTACGGATGAGGGGGGCGAGGGGGTCAGATATACAAATTAACGAAAATAGTGTCGAATCCATACTTTTCGGGGTCGCTGAGATGAATAGTGACACTCCGGATTTTTTTAAGTCAATGTTTAGCCCCCTCTGGGGTGGGGAGCGAGGGGGGAGTGATATATAAAATTAAACGAAAATATGGTCGAATATATAGTATTCGGGGTCGCCGGGGAGAATTGTACACTTCGAATTTTTAGTATCAGGAGACAAACCACGTGGGTGTAGGACACCCCCAGGAACTCTTAGGGGCGGGGGACGAAGGGGCTGAGATATAAAAATAATCGAAAGTAGTGTTGAATCCATACTTTTCGGGGTCGCTGAGATGAATAATGATACTCCGAAATTTTTTTCAAGTTCAGTCCCCTTCGTGATGGGGGACGATGGGAGAGTGGTATATAAAAATAATCAAAAATAGTGTCGACTCCATAGTTGTCGGGGTCGCTGAGATGAATAGTGAGACTCCGGATATTTTATAAGTCCAAGTTCATCCCCCTTTGTGGTGGGGGCGAGGGGATTGAACTTAATAATAATCGAAAATAGTGTCGCTGAGATGAATACTAACACACCCGATTTTTTAAAAATCAATGTTTAGCCCCATTTAGGGTGGGGGAGGGGGAGTGAGATATAAAAATAATCGAATATACTGCCGAGTCCATAGTTTTCCGGGTTGTTGAGATGAATAGTAACATGCCGGATTTTTAAAGTCCAACTTCAGCCCCCTTCGGCATAGGGGGTGAGAAGGTTAGAAAATAAACTGTCAAAAATGACCGAGATAGTGGACGTGTGTATGTTCCAGTGTGACTTTCAAGTATGACTTACTACCTGGAAAACATACTTTGGGAGTAAGACGCCCCTAGAACCACTAGGGAAGCGGGTGAAATATAATCTGTATTAATGAATGGAAGTCAGTTTGGAGCGATCTATACGTGATTTAATGAGACCATTCTAGGCATCTTAGAAACTTAAAACTTGGTACCAGACAAGCTGATGACTTCGGGATCCCTAGAAAAATCTAAAATTCTCATAATTCTCTGAGGGGGACACGCTGGGAGTTTCAAGTCTGCTTAAGAACACAGTCGGTGATATTTATCCAGAACGATAACATAGGTTTCATGGGCTTAAAAGTTTCCTGAATGTCCTCATTTTTAACCCCCTCCTCCATATGAAGATGGCGGCACAATCTCCCAGACAAAGTAGAAAATTGAAATTTGGCAAAATTATAGCTTTTTTTGTACGTTAAATTTGGCTGTATTTCTGGAATTTCCTAAATTTTCCACTTTGTACACGTGTAATTGATGGTTTGATTCACTTATAGGAAAGACGGGATCATCAACTTCTACACGAATATTGGCCCACCCAGTAGCCATATGTGAGCCAAATTCTATGTTTGAAGCTGTATGAACAATAATTCACTGTGTGAAAATCTTACTCAAATTTTACCCTATTCAACGTTTCTGCTCAATCATACCTTTAAATAGATGAGATACGAGGAAATATGAGGCCAGAGGTGTCTTACCGTACAACCAGCTTTTCGTTATCATGCACCGTTTAGCAGCAGATATTCTGTAAATGTAGGTGAACATGCATACACTTCCGTATGTCGATCTACGTTTATTAATTGAAGTCGATTTGTAGCGATCTAGAAGAGGGTGTGTCTGACATTGTAATTAATACTTTACAAATCAATAGTGAATGTCAGCTGGAGGGCGTCTGCTGTTTTAACCAGTACTCCCCACATCGACTTTAACTGGCAGTAGGAATGGGGACGTCCTCCAACGCCTGTGTACAATTGTAATGTATAATTCCCTTCTCGATTTGACTAGCAGACAGCAAGGGAGCGCGCATTTTTCAAAACTCTTCTAGCTGATTCTCTTTATCGTTAGGAATAGGTGCTTCCTTGCAAGGGTGCCACCGATTATAAAAAATTTACCCATCAAAATGTGACTGATGTTACGCATAGTGAATTGCGGTAGACAAGTGGACCTGTCATTATCATCACAACTCCTCAACTCGCACTTTACATTGAAAACAACTTCTGCGTACCTTCCTATGCTGTTTCTCGGATAACGTCAAGAGATATGCAGTTTAAATTTTTTATTCATTTCATGTACAGTAATTTACTTCGATATCCGTATACAATGTAGACTACCGTAGCGAAGCACGGGTACATTTGCTAGTTAGTTTATAAGAAAAGAAGGCATTGGAATATGATCCACTGTGTTTTTTTAATTCATAATACTTTTCTTAATCATTTCTTAAATTGTAGTGGATAAACTTTACATTTTAATTATAACTACTCGTCGCTTCATTTGTACCCTTAGTGGCGGATGGCCAAGAAGTTAGGCCCTTTTAAATAACAATCATCATCATAATAATAATAACCATCATCATCATCATCAATAATCTCTACTTGGCGCAAACATTCATTTATATGAATTTCGTGAGCGGGAGGTGAGGGGTTGATAAATGTCATTTGTGATTCATTGCGTACGTACTGCCTTACGTATTCCTTGAAATAATCCTCCCAAAATGATATTTCTGGAAATGCGTGTTGGTATTGTTTTCATGGCTCTTCTCCGCCCTTGACCTCCACTCACAACATGTATCCATAAGGCTGAGATTGCTGTATCGGGAGCTCGATGAAGCGGAGGTTACGAGCTATTAGCAGAGAGCTTCGCATTGAGCAAACACTGCAATGCCTACTCCCTATCGCAGAATGTTTTATGTTCAACTCGGCCACGCTACGAGCGTTTTCCAATGTTTCATTTGTGAATATTTCACCGAGAATCGGCAGTAACTGCTAACTTCAGCCTGACTGTTAAATGACTGCCCCAGAAGTAAGCAACATCTCCCTATGCGGTAAGTAATATGTAAGTGATGAATGTAAGAGGATAGCTTCCATCCTTTTCCTTTCACATTTCTGCTTAAGATCTGTAAATCTGTCACGCCCAAATTAACTAGAAACAAATTTTTAATTGAATCGCCCGGTATGGAGCAAGGAACTAAATCCATTTTAGGCAATTTTGTTTCTTCACCTCCTGATAATAAAATGACCAAAGCTCACCTTGCTGTGATGAATGGAGCCATGTCCACCTCCCCTTTATTATGTGGGAAACATGAGAAAGCTTTTTTCCATATTGAGGACAAAAGAACTAGGTCAAGTTAGGTTAGATGAGGTTAGGAAGGAAGGGAGAGGTCACTACATGGACTAGCACTGCGATCAATAACAATAATAACCGGGCGAGATGGCCGTGTGATTAGGGGCGCGCAGCTCTGAGCTTGCATCCCGAAAATAGTGGGTTCGAGCCCCACTGTCGGCAGCCCTGAGGATGGTTTTCCCTTGTTTTCCAGTTTCACACAAGGCAAATGCTGGGGATGTACATTAATTACATGGCCACTTCCTTCCCACTCCTAGGCTTTTACTATCCCATCGTCGCCATAAGACCTGTCTGTGTCAGTGCGACGTAAAACAAGTTGTAAAATAATAATAATAATAATAATACTACTACTACTACTACTAATAATAATAATAATAATAATAATAATAATAATAATAATATTGCTGTTTTTCACGTTCCACTCACTGCCTTTGACGGCTTTCGTAGATGTCAAGGTGCTGAAATTTTATCCCGCAGGAGTTCTTCGACGTGCCAGTAAATCTACCGGCAAGAGTCTGACGTATTTGGCCACCTTCAAATACCACCGGACTGACCCAGGATCGAACCTACCAAGTTAGGGTACAAGGTCAGCGCCTTAACAATCTGAGCCACTCAGCCAGCCGACCAGTCAGATCTATTGTGTTTACTGCATAGTGATAGGGTGAAACTCTGCACATTCTCTACTCCTATCGAGAACACCAAGGGGTCTGCTCAAGGCTTCACGTCTCCATTCGACGGACGAATCACCATCAACAGCGGCATATGCCTATGAATGCAATCTAGGATTATTAATTGTTCAACACCACAGCTCCTACCCTACCGCCCAACATTCTGATGGTGACAACGTTTTCCACCCACCGGACTCGTACCAGCTAACCAGATAAAGGTATTTTAAACACTCTTGGAACGCAAGGGTATGTGTGAATTGTGGTCTGTATCCTGTCAACCTTTCTTAACTTCAGTACTAAATGAACTTAAGTTACACTGAATTTCGATACAGGTTTATTTGAAAAGAAGTTAAATTCTTCCAGATTATCTCTTGTATGTATTTCGGTAGTCTGTTCCTCTCATTGACAAGTGGTAGTGAAATACTAGGAGTGAGAGCATTACTAGATGGCAATGGGTATAGTTTAATATTATAATGTTATGTGGACTCCGGTTAGCCGGCCGGTGTGCTTGCCTCATACCCGGAGACCCCGGGTTCGATTCCCGGCCAGGTCAAGGATTTTTACCTGGTTCTGAGGGCTGGTTCGTGGCCCACTCCGTTTTCATGATTACAGGGGCTGTCTGACGGTGAGATAGAAGCTCAGGTCCAAAAAGCCAAGGATAGCGTCCGAGAAGGTTCTTCGTAATCCGGCGAAGCAGCGGTCACTCGGTAGGCCATGGCTCTTCGGGTCTGTTGCGCCGTGAGGTTTGGTTTGGTTTGGCCTCCGGAGACGCCTGATTCAGATTTTTGCGTCGACGCCTAGGAAGGAGTTTAGCTGTAACGAATTCTAGAGGTGGAAATTTCACACACACACAAATGCTGGGCCATCACATATAACTAAATAAGAGTTAAATTCCTGATCCGGCGGGGAATCAGACCTGGGATAACTGCACCATAACCTAACATGCTAACAGTGAAACCATTGAGCAGGACAAGACAGTAGTGATTCACACAATAATAATAGTAATATTATTAATAATAATAATAATAATAATAATAATAATAATAATAATAATAATAATAATAATAATAATAATAATAATAATAATAATAATAATAATCTTTTCCTACGCTTTTCCCACACCTGTGGGGTCGCGGGTGCGAACTGCGTCGCACATGTGGATTTGGCCCTGTTTTTCGACCGGATGCCCTTCCTGACGCCAACCCTAGATGTAGGGATTTAATCACTATTGCGTGTTTCTGTGGTGATTGGTAGTGTAGTGTTTTGTGTGAATATGAATAGAAGTGTGTTGGGACGGACACAAACGCCCAGTCCCAGAGCCAGAATAATTAATCAGAAGCGATTAAAATCCCCGACCTGGCCGGGAATCGAACCCGGGACACTCTG